>NC_142148.1:38829219-39132250 GCF_024610735.1 Ursus americanus | reverse complement strand
TAACTGTAGCCTATGAGGACCAAACTCAAATCTCTGTTTTGTACTCTACATCAAATTTTACTTGTACTGAATTTTTATTTTTTTTTAAAGATTTTATTTATTTATTTATTTGACAGAGATAGAGACAGCCAGCGAGAGAGGGAACACAAGCAGGGGGAGTGGGAGAGGAAGAAGCAGGCTCATAGCAGAGGAGCCTGATGTGGGGCTCGATCCCATAATGTCAGGATCACGCCCTGAGCCGAAGGCAGACGCTTAACCGCTGTGCCACCCAGGCGCCCCTGTACTGAATTTTTAGAGCATAGTCTTCCTTCCCCAGCCACATGGAATTATAGATCTAGAGTAAATAGAAGCTTTAGACTGATTAAGCTGAAGGAACATAAGCATTATTTTATTGTATGCACTTCCCAGATGATTTAAGTGGATTTATTCAGCGATGTTAAATAATGCATTACTCTAGCAGCAAATGCAATTTTGCCTATTCTGTATACAAAAGAAAAATTTTAAATACTCTCCTAACCCAGACAAATATGGGACTCCTGTATCAACAGCACTGAAGAGAGGGGCGCCTGGGTGACTCAGTAGGTTAAGCATTTGACTCTTGATTTTGGTTCAAGTCATGATCTCAGGGCTGTGAGATAGAGCCTACCCTGGGTTCCGCACTGGGCATGAAGCCTGCTTAAGATTCTCGCTCCCTCTGCCCCTTCCCCCACCGCACTCATGCACTCATGCTCTCTAAAACAACAACAAAAACCAAAAAAATAAAATAAAATAAAATAAAAAAGCACTGAAGAGATCCCACTCAATCAGCTCAATCTTTTCCAATTCCTATAATCACAATCCATTTCTTCATATTTTGAACTCATCTTGATTAAGATTCTTGCTTTCACAAGTAAATATGACCTCAAACTTTTTTCTTTTATAGAGAAAGATTTCTCTAGAACTGAAAAGATGCCCATTCAGGTCCAGAAATACCATTTGTTTTTATTTATTTCTCTCTTTTTTTTAAGTTTTTATTTAAATTCCAGCAGAGTTAGCGTGCTATATTAGTTTCAGATGTACAGTATAGTGATTCAACAATTCTATACATTACTCATGCTTGTCACATTAAGTGCCCTCCTTAATCTCCATCACCTATTTCACCCATTCTCCCACCCACCTCCCCTCTGGTAATCATCAGTTTGTTCAAAGTTAAGAGTTTGTTTCTTGGTTTGCAGACAACATTTATTTTTAAATTACTATTGCTGGAATAATATACTTTAAAAAATCATGTAGAGAATTGGAAGCAGAGGAAAATTTGTTTTATTTTGCTTGGGTTTTAAAACGAGGAATGAAAATGAAAATGCATGTATGTGTCGGTGTCTATTTATATATATGCACACATGTAAGGATGAATATATGAATTTGCAGACTGATGCTCTCAGTAAGTTTGGAAAAGAGTATTCACAAAACAAGTTCCTAACAATGACATGAGAAGAAGTCTTAAAAGATAGACCATCTTTGGGTATATGGCCCCATCGACACTATTTTGAACAAAGGGCCAAATAAGTTTTACATGGCTTAGAGCTTATGTTTTGAGGTTTGAGTATGAATTACCTGAAGCTAAATTATTTTCTGTTACTTTTCTAATTTTCTAAGACAAAATTCCCAAGGCATCTCTTCAACATTAACTATTTCCTTTAAAATCATAAATTTCCACAAAGATAGTATTTTTCAAAAAAAAAATTGATGTACATTATAAATGCATGAGTACTGTACTCTAATATATAAAAGAATCACATCAACTTTAGTCAGCATGTGGTTCATTAATAATTCAACCAAGTAGACTTCATCATGGTCAAGATAACAGACATTTAAAAATTAAAGCTAAAATCTGTAATGGACAAATATTACTTTGTGTAAAAGGAACCCTATATTACAAATCCACTTAATTTTTTATTTTTTATTTATTTTTTTTTCCAAATTTTTATTTAAATTCGAGTTGGTTAACATATAGTGTAATATTGGTTTCAGGAGTAGAATTTAGTGATTCATCACTTAGATATAACACCCAGTGTTCACTTAATTTTTTAACAAGTAGATTTCATTAGTGATTCATACAAGCTCCTATAAAATAACTAAACTACATTTGGAAAGTTGTGGAAGAGTAAGGTCAAAACCCTGTCCCAAACTTATAAGCACATTCCCATGTGTTATTGCATCTGGTTTAGATAATTAAGTGTTAACAACCTTGCCTGGTTTTTCATACTAAGGAGACATCACAATTCTCTGCTCCTATAAAGCATTGAAGGTGAAATATTTTGCCCCCATTTTCAAAGAAAAGAGAAAATGACATCAGTACACGGAGAGGCTCTTATGTAAGACATAGGTAGAAGATTACCAGGGGCAGAAGACAGACAGCCAACTTCTGAAATTATTTCAGAACAGGAGGAAGCTTGCTGAGAAGACTAATTTCATCTTTTGGCCCTAAACTTGGGGTGCCTTCTGAGTTATAAAACCTGACGGTTCAACAAATCCCAGAGGATGATTTAACAGCTCTGACTGAACTTTGTCACTTTAATCCATTAGTCAGATGTGCAAAGGAAGTTTTCTTTTTTTTTTTATAAAGATTTTATTTATTTATTCGACAGAGATAGAGACAGCCCATGAGAGAGGGAACACAAGCAGGGGGAGTGGGAGAGGAAGAAGCAGGCTCATAGCGGAGGAGCCCAATGTGGGGCTCGATCCCATAACGCCGGGATCACACCGTGAGCGAAGGCAGACGCTTAACCGCTGTGCCACCCAGGAGCCCCAGGAAGTTTTCTAATCCACCCTACAATATTAACTACCCCACTCCTATCAAGATGGTAGGTTCCTGAGTTAGCTCACTTCCTTGACTTTTTTTTTTCCTTTGCTGTGATCATTAAATCATCAGTTTGAGGTTGACAGAGATATAACTTGAAATACAAAACAGTCCTACTTTTTTCATTGATATAGAAATGAGCTGCTTAGCTTCTGTGCAGCCCTCCTTTACATGCCCAACACCAAATCTGTGAGGGCACTTCTCTCTCTGAGGGGGTGAAGTTGTTCTGTATTTGCCATCAGCTCCCATGGAAAAGCCCTCTGCAACCAGGGTTTCTAGAGTATAACCAACTCAGCCACTTCTGAGTACTTGACATAGAACAGTGCTTGTCAAAAATAAGCATGCCTGAGAATCACTTGGGAGGCTTGTTAAAATGTGGATTTCCGGGAGTGGAGTCTGAGAATCTGCATCTCTAAGAAGCTTCTGGGCCCACTTTGAGAACCACTGACATAGAGGCAGACTCTCAGATAGGAGAAAGATATTTCTCAGAAAGATGTGAGTTCGCTGAAAGGTTTTGTTTTAAAATATCACATATTCATTTCCATGATAACCTTTTCAAATGATTATGAGTGTTTCTTTTAGGCTGAACTAGCTGGGTAAGTATATCCTACCTGACTGCCAAATAAGCCATGCATATATGCAGCTAGGGAGCCCCAGACTTCGAACGGCATGCGAAACCACTTACAGACATACCATCCCCAACCCTACAAGCCCATGGGGCCCCTGAACTTGACACTGGGGACTTCTCTAATCTTTTTCATTAATAGTACCTTCTAGAAGGGACATTATAAAATAATTCAGGAGTGACAGGAGGTAGAGGCAGGGTAAATATAAAAAGCATAAAGAAAAATATTTTGTATAATCACATAGACTCAATGAAGAACTATTCCAATTCCTTCCACACTTCTATATTTTCATGTCCTACTTTCATTTGCATTATTTCATAAGAATTTTCCCAAAATTAAAATTGTTTTTAATGGTGTATGATTCTTTACCTTACAAATATGTCATAATATTTTAACCATTTCTCTATCACTGTATATGTATATTTGGACTGTTTTTGATTTATCACTATTATATAGTATATACACACTATTACACTTTGATAAATATCTTTGGGCATATTTTTTCCTGCATTTTGGATAATTTCCTTTAAATAATTTTTTTTATAAGATTCATTTATTTATTTGGGTGGTGGCGAGCAGATGGAGAGGGAGTCCCGACACAGGTCTTGATCTCATGACCCTGAGATCACAACCTGAGCCAAAATCAAGAGTAGAATGCTTAAGTGACTGCACCACCCAGGTTTCCCTCCTTTAAAGAAATTTCTAAAAGTATAATGGTTATGTCAAAAATAAGAACATCTTTAGAGTTTTTGATACATATAGTAAAACTATGCCATAGCATGCCAAGTAACATCCTCAGTGTAAGGTTGAGGAAATGACCAGGGCCAGCCAGCCCAGAGAGCCAGCAGGGAATCCCAGGTATGATGCAATCCACCCCTGTCCAGGCTGTGGTTTGGTACTACCAGGTCATGTTTGTTTGCTTTGATTTAAATTTCCATTGCAATGATTCTAGCTCTTGTGCTTAAATGGGAATTCCAGAACAGTAGTGATGATGCCGAAAATCTCCCACTTCTTCCATCTAAGTTAGGACACTACTACAGATTATGGCTGCTGTTTCCCCAACCGACCTGACCCTACATCTACTTCCCCTTGACCCTTCTTCAGATATGTGTCCCCAGCTTCTACCACCTGGATCACTGCAATAACTCCTAACCAGCACCCCCTGTCTCTTCCTATCTATTCTCAATTAATTGCCCGAAGGATCCTTTTGAAAACATAAATCACAGTGTTTATCTCTTCTGCTCAAAATCCTGAAACTGCTTTGTTGCACTTAAAGTAAAAGTCAAGATTACTGCATGGCCCTTCATGATTGGATTCTGCTTTACCCCTCCAACTTCATCCTCTGTTCCCTCTCTCTGGCTCACTGTGTCCAGCCACAATGGCCTCCTGCTAGGTCCGACACATGTCTCTGTAGTTACTATTTCACTTCATGGAATGGTCTTCCCCAAGGTATCTACTTGGCAAATTCCTCACTTCTTTTATGACTTTATCAAATACTATGTTCTTAATGAGACCTATTCTAACTACCCTGATAAATACTGATTTTCCCCATCCTGGTCCCAAATGTTTGGTCCTTCTGATTCTTCATTTAAAAAAAAAAAATCCATTATATTTATCACCTTTTAGCATGCTATGTAATTTAGTTATTTATTATGTTCACTACCTATTATCTGTAAACTCCACTAGGGCAGTGATGTGTTTTGTTAACTGATATTTCTCACACACCTAGAATAGTCCCTGACACATAGTAGGAACACAACAAATATTATTTTAAAGGACTTTAGCCTGTACCAAGTTGAGAGGAGGGGCTGGGTAGAAAACAATATAATCATCCACCAAATTGTAGTCTAATTCATGTTATTATCACATTATTTTGGAGATTCACTGTTTTCCCAATTTGTTCTCCAAAAAAGTTGAACTGGTTTACCTTACCCAGAAGTGTGTAATAGTCCTCACCTCTCCTGTGCCCTGGGTGCCTTCTGGTCTTCATTCTTGGGCCACTTCTGGCTATTCCTGCACATGCTTGGTCTTGGGGATGGAGTAAAAGGAGAACTTCTTCCACATTGTCATGATGCACAGCTTTCTCTTACTTATCTTTTTAGAGCCCTAACCTGGTCCTCTCCCAATGGAAGTGAAATTTTAAGTCCCCTCCAACCCAACAATTTTCTTCCAAGAAAGACAGGCGAAAGATCACATATTATTTACTTTTAAAAATGGGTAAGGGAATGCAATTTAAGACTATATGGGGAGGGAAGGAGAAGGGAAAGTACAGTAAGTTGATCAGAATTAAAAATTAATACATTTCATAAATTAAAATGGTCTAAAACAGATAAAATGTACTTTATATCAGTTTATCCAATAAGGTAAAAAATTAATGATTTTATATATTTAAATGTCTGGGTTTGTGTATAGAGGTGGGATGTTTGAACTTATTAAAAAATTCCAATTTTAAAGTAAACAACATCACTATATGAGACTAGCAAAGATAAATGCTGTTACCAAGATAAGTATCTGTAAAGAAATTTCTTTAGTGACCAAACTTATCACATTTTTTTTCCAAAATAACTTTCTCATGTTGTTCTGAAAACAAGTCTAAATGTATTTTTAGCATCTCCAGAAAATATGAAAAATGGTCCTGATGGCTTATCTCATCCATCACTTTTACAATTAAGAAAAGGTAGTTTCTTCTTTCATATTTGCTCTCTAGAAGCAGATAAAAAGAGGCCACAATGAAGCAACAAATCAAGCAACTTGGATCTGAATGTGTTGGATATAAAAACATCACGGGGTATATCAAGAACCCAAACACAATTACTAAAAAGGAAATGGGGACGATATTAACTCCCTGAGAGAAAGCCTACTAAAATCTAAGTCACTGAGTAGCTCTTGTATGATTGGTACAAACCCTAAAACTCTCTTCCAAAACATCCAAGACTTGGGGAAGGCCACCATATGTCACATTAATGGAACCCCTGCTCCCTTGTCGCCTGCATGAACTCTGATTAACGGAAGACATGCTATGAACGATACAAGTGATTACGCTACATAAGTTAGGACGCAGACAGGCCAGGGCTTGATTAGATTCTGGAAAAAAACACCTCTTCTCTCCTGGGGCATGGCTGTCCACTGCACAGCAGTCATCTGTTAAATAGTGGTATATCTCCTCATGGAGGTTACCAAGCACCAGTTTAGAATTTAACACCTACCTTCCCAGAGCTGCCTTAAAATCTACCCCTTATATAACTTCAAATAAAAATGAGAATGAAAGCATAAATGAAAAGGCTAACTTTAAAATAAAAATGAATGATTTAATATGATGGAGAAGCCCAAATGTGACAAGGCATGGACAAACACAGATGTGTTTCTAGCCTTAGCCATGACACGATTTTGCAATTTCCACTTTGCAAATAACTTTTACTGAAAACCTCCTCTCTTATACCTTGAAATGTCATTGACTTTGGTCAAATGTTCAGATTTACAAGGTACAAATATGGAACCCTGGCAAAATAAGGGAAGTGATACATTCCTAGCCAACCAGAACTATCGACAACAAGGACCAGTGGGGTGAAATATCTTATCACAACCTTACACCTTTAGACTTCTATTGTCAGGTTTTTAGGTTGTAGTTAGCATCCATGTCTGTCTACACTAACAGCTACCACCACAGAAAGGCCAACATGTTTATCAACAAGTATCAAGAACTAACAACTTGACTTCCTGTGAGAGAAAGTCTCATGAATGCCTTTTTATGTATAGGCAGTTTGAATACTCTTTGTAAACAAAGTCAGGCTCTCACCTGGGAAATATCTGATCTTTATTTTCAAGAGTGTAAGAAAAAGACTTCACCTATATTGCCTTCTGTTCTGATATGCCTGGGGTTTATCTAATAGATTCTCTGATTGTGGTTGAAGACCAACAAAGCCTTTTCTACCTGTGTTGTGGTTAATGACTTTGAGAGTGAGATTTATTCAAAAATTCCGAGGACAAAAATGATCTCTTCAAAAGGCACCAGTTTCTCCTTTGGTGTTTTCAATGTCCTGATTAATGTCAGGTCATGTGATAGCACAAGAAAATAGTGGCTGAGGAGGATGTTATTTCAATTTCAACCATTTGATATCTGGACTGTCAATTAAATAAGAGAATTTGAGAGCTTAGAAAGTAAAGGCAGGGTCTGTGCCATCAAAACATGTATAGTGTTTTTGGTAAATCAAGACATACATATGGGAAGCTCACACAAGACAGTGATTATCCTACCAATATATATAGCAACAAGAGAACATTAACGGTTCACAGGAAGATTACTTGAACTGGGGTGTTATAAACAGTCTCGGAGAGGAGATGAAATCTAAAGATTGTTATTGAGTATGGAAAGATTTTGTATAAAATTAAAGACTGAGCATGAAGGGAAAGAATTCAGGTTATAACTAAATTTTTGGTTATATATATCTCAGCATATTGTATATTGAACATTGTACTTCCCTACAGGAATAAAAGCTTGAAGTCTTTCCAAGCACAGAACAAAACAAAGCCAAAAAAGTCTCTATCTTTAAAGAAATATTTCAGTTTTATAGTACATTGATTAACATTATTTTAGAGAAATTTAAACAAACCAAAAGAACGTTGACATAACCAAGAGGGCAACACAGGCCATTCCTGACTCCCTCTTCCCATGGATGTACCAAATGTCCAGTTATGAAAGGATCATTTCCTTCTGAGAGAAATCTAGAAACAAGTTGAATGACTCCTACACATCAGACAACTGACACCACCCACACTGAAATGGATAGGGAAGGCTGAGAAATACTCTCACCATAAATCCACTTCCACACAGCCCTTAGAATCAGGAGCAAATGTCCAACTCCCATCTTCTCCCTAAGGACTGAAGGATTTGGACCACACATCTAGCACCCCAACTTTTAAGGCTGTCATCCAAGGGACAGAGTCCAAATCACCTATCACTGAAAGTCAAGAGGGCTTGCATTCACGAATTCCACAAGACTATAAAGAAAGTTGCTAAACTGGCACATGAGCACTCATGGCAACACCCCCACATGCATACTACAAGAAAATAAAATGACAGGCAATAGCTCTGATAAACACAGATGCAAAAATTCTTAACAAAATACCAGCCAACTGAATTCAATGGTATAGTAAAAGGATCATATGACATGATCAAATGGGATTATCCCTGGGATGAGAGATAGTTCAACATATACAAATCAATAATGTGATATACCGCATTAACAAAACAAAAATAAAAATTATGTGATCATCTCAGTAGATGCAGAAAAAAACATTTGACAAAATTCGGTATCTTTTCATGATAAAAACTCTCAAAAATTAGGTATAGATGGAACGCAACTCAACATAATAAAGGCCATAAATGACAAATCCACAGCATATATCATATCCAATGGTGAAAATCTGAAAACTTTTCCTCTAAGGTCCAGAACAAGACAAAAATCTTGGCCCAATCTTGCCACTTTTACTCAACATCATACTGGAAGTCCTACCCAGAGCAATCAGGCAAGAAAAAGAAATAAAAGGCATCCAAACTGAAAAAAAGAAGAACTAAAATTGTCTGTTTGCAGATGACAATTATGTTATTATAGGTAGAAAACCCTAAGACTCCAACAGCAACAACAAAAATGTTAGAACTAATAAATAAATTTAATAAAGTTGCAGGATACAAAATCAATGTACAAAAAATCAGTTGCTTTTCTAATACTAACAACAAACTATCAGAAAGAGAAATTAAGAAAGCAATCCCATTTGTAAGGCATCAAAAAAGAATAAAATATTAGTAATATATTTAATTCAGGAGGTTAAAGATCTGTACACTGAAAAGTATAAGACATTCTTCAAAGAAGGTGAAGAAGACACAAATAAATAAAAAGATATTCCATGCCCATGGACTTGAAGAATTAATATTGTTACAAAGTCCATATAACCCCAAATCCTGTACTGACTCAACACAATCCCTATCAAAATTCCAATGGCATTTTTGCAGTAACAGAAAAAAAAAATCCCAAAATTCATAGAGAACCACGAAAGACCCCAAATAGTCAAAACAATCTTGAGGAAGAGCAAGGCTAGAAGCATCACACTCCCTGATTTTAAACTATATTACAAAGTCATAGTAATCAAAATAGTATGGCTCTGGCAACAAAGACACATAGACCAATGGAACTGAATTGACAGCCCAGAAATATATATTTCTCTCTCTATATATATATATATGTGTGTGTGTGTGTGTGTGTGTGTGTGTGTGTATAGTCAATTTATTTCTCAAAAAGGAGCCAAGAATATTCAGTGGATAAAGGACAGTCTCTTCAAAAAATGCTGTTGGGAAACTAGATAGCCATATGCAAGGAATGAAACTATCTCTATCTTACATGATAAACAAAAATCAACTCAAAATGGGTCAAAAAATTGAATGCAAGACCTGATAATATAAAACTCCTAGAAGAAAACATTAGGAAAAACTTGCTGACATTGGTTTTGGCGATTTTTTTTTTTATTTGTCCACAAAAGCAAAAAATAAATAAGTGGGACTATATCAACCTAAAAAGATTCTGTACAGCAAAGAAAACCATGAACAACATGAAAAGGAAACCCATGGAATGGGAGAAAATATTTGTAAAATATATGCAATAAGGAGTTAATATCCAAACTATACAAGCAACTCACAGAACTCACTAGCAAATAAGTAAATAACCCAATTAAAATGTGCGAAGAATCTGAATAGACATTTTCCCAAAGAAGACATTCGAATGGACAACAGGTACATGAAAAGTTGTTTAACATCACTAATCATCAGGGAAATGTCAATCACTACCACACTGGGATATCACTTCAGCCTGTTAGGGTGTTTATTATCAAAAAGATAAGAGACAACAAATGCTGGTAAGGATGTAGAGAAACCAGAACCCTTGTACAATATTAGCGGAAGAGTAACTGGTGCATTCACTATGGAAAACAGTATGGAGATGCCTCAAGAAATCTAAAAGAGAACGACCATATGATCCAGCTATTCCACTTCAGGGTGTATATTCAAAGAAAATGAAATCATTATCTTGAAAAGATATCTGTACTTTCATGTACACAGCAGCACGTTCATGATAGCCAAGGTATGGATGCAACCTAAGTGTCTGCGAATGAATGAATGGATAAAGAAAATGTGAGATTAAAAATTAATTAATCAATTAAAAAATGAGAGATTATATATTATATATAGTTATATGTAAGCATATATAAAAATAATCATATATATAATATACTGGAGACATATATAAAATATATTTTTAAAAGAAGGGAATTCTGTTATTTGTGGCAACGTGGATGAATCTGGAGGGCATTATCTAACTGAAATTAGCCAGACAGACAAAGACTAATACTGCGTGGTATCACTTATATGAAAATTTTTTTAAAAAAATGCAAACTCTTAGAAACAGAGCAGAATGGTGGTTACCAAGGGCTTGGGGGTTAGAGAAATGGGAGAAAGGGTACATGTTTTCAATTATAAGATGTGTAAGTTCTTAGGACCTAAGTTATAGCATACTACAGAATACTACAGATAGATACTACAGAATCAACTATAGTATAGTTAGTACTGTACTGTGTAACTGCAGCATGCTTGAGAGAGGAGGTAAATGTTCTCACACACACACAAAAGGTAAGTTTGTAAGGTGGCGGATGTGTTAATTAACTTGATTATGGGAATCCTTCCACAACGTATATGTGTATCAAATCAGTAACTTGTACAATTCAAATGTATTATAATTTTGTCAGTTATATCTCAATAAAGCTGAAAAAATAAAATAAAAACAATGGGGAAATTATTTCCTGGAGCATTGGTACAATTCACTGTATAGATCTTGTTTCAGATCATGTTGAAAAGAAGCGCAAGCATGCACAACACAGAAAAAGTTCTTAAATCCTACTTAGGTATTTTTTAAAATAAAGGCAAAGGAATAAACTGGAAATAACAGAGAAATTGGATGCACAAGGCCTACGTTGCAGTCTTGAGTCTATCTGTTCAAGTGTAGCCTGGGGGTGAAGTTAAAGGAAAGAGTTTGATGTGAGTAGAAATTGGGGACACAATCTGGGGACTTCTGTAATGGTCTAGATAAGAGTATAAACTAGCATCATAAAAGTATCCACTGGGGAGGCAGGGACAGATGATAAAAATACAAACGAAGGAGAATCAACTAGATTTATAGAATCAATTAAATAGAATGCAGGTTGATGGAGGGAAGTGGGAAGAGAAAGGTTAAGGGTGATGACTCAGAGGTTTATGGTTTGGGCCAAAGGCTGGATGGTGGCATCATTTACCAAGATAAGGAATATTTGCAAAGGAACAGCAATTGGTAGGGGCAAAATTAGTTCAGTTTTAGACCCAATGGATTGAGAATCTTCATGGGTTTCTGTATATATTTTTTAGTCCTTACAGAAATAAATAATTTTTTCAAGGAAAAGAAAATCAAATAGGTCTGAAAGTTTTTGACCATTTCAACATTGATAGATGAAGTATATTATATGTATTCTTATTGTAAAAGTTGAATACTGTGTGTTTGTTCCTGTAAGTTTTATAGACTTTACTTTTAAGAATGGAATTCTGATGCAAGCCACTGGTCCTGTCAAATACCTCTGTCAGTAATGGCAGAAAAGTCAAGAATAAAGGTTCCAAGCTGCCAAGGAATTGGACCATTTGTCAAGAGGAAACAAAGGGAGCAATCTGCCAGTGACTGCCCCCTTGTGCTCAATGAGGGACAAAGGTAAATTAATGCAATTTACCAGTGTAGGATGGCAAAGTGTCAATGTCAACACATAGCATTATTCTGGTTGAAAAGTGAGCCCCAAGCTCTTATTTTATATTTGAGCTCACTGGCGACCATGGAATCACAGGGCTCATTAACAAAGAAGTAGAACTAGAATTTAGATCTGACTCCTAAGACAAAATTATTTTTCCTCGATGCCAAATTCCATTTCTTATAAATATGTTTCATGGATTCACAGTCATATTCCTAGAATGCACACCTTGTTCATGCTTCAGTGACCAAGGCAGACTCCGTAACAACAGAAAAGAAAGACCCCTTAGGTTTTATACAACTGTAAATACTCCACCACTAAATAAAAGATAAATTTATGGAAAATGGGTCGCAATTGCTTTTAAGAAGGTCATGCTTACTCTATACAAATATGTAACCAAAAACCACAGGAAGAAATAGTTCATAAGACTAGAGTTACTTTGACTAGAAAAGCTCACTCATTACCATAAACGAATAATTAACTCAAGCTTAGAAGGGTTAGGGAGGGCAGATTTTGGTTTTCAACCCTTCTTCCACTTAACTGTCTTGGGACAAAGAGATTTCAGCATGGAACTAGGACTGTCCCTAAAGTTTTCCGATCAATTGCATTTTATTTAGAGATTCACATTGTCAGGATTAAGCAAAAATGATTTTTATCCTTTGTGGTTCCACTTCTGTGAATCATTACTCAGTCTAATAAAAAAGAAGGCATAATGTGTACATAATACATACTGCCCTCCTATACTGGCCTCCAAATCTTTTTCTACAACATACTCGAGGAAATTACTATCAATTCACTGGTATATAAAATTAAACCCATTTGCCATCTTTGATTAGGTTGAACCCACTGGCTATTGTTTTATATATAAAAAACATATTTCCCAAACTTCATGATCTGCAAAACCATTTGAAGAAGCATGAAGCTGAGACACTAACAATAAATTAGAATAAATTTTAACCCCCAAACTTCCAAGATCATGTATAATGACGTGATCTAAGAACAACTAATCCATTTGAAAAATGAAAAATCACACCATTTACTATCACCACACATATATATCATACATGAAAATTGATTTGCTTACTCCCTTGAAGGCAGAAAAAAATGTTTTCTCAGTGTCTTTACAAAAATTAATATACATCACAAACACTTTCCAATATATAACTAATACAATCAAGGAGAACATTTAATTAGCAATTAGTCTGATTAACATTCCTTGGAGACTAATTTGTTTTACCGGATGGCCTTCATAAGAATAATTCTTAAAGGATTTCTTTAAAAATCAGCTAAGCTAATTATAAGACGTAGGAAGAGATAGAAATTTTAACAATCAAACCAAGAATAAATTAAGATCAAGTTGTAAGTCTTTAAAATATGACTGGGAAGCAGAGAATGGCAAAAGGGTTTGTGGGCCTGCCCAGTGAGGACACAGAGCCAAGAACTAGGGACAGTTTGTTGAGAGGGCAAAATCCAGGGACTGAGTCATATAGAGGCTGGAGGTGAGCAAGCTCCATTAAGAAAAGCAAATCCCAAATTAGACACTGGAAACTAATCTGGACCAAAGCCAAGGGAAGTTCCAAAGCACAAAAGAAGAAAAGAGAAAGCAGGCACAGAGCCCAGAAAGAATTCTGCTGAATACTGCCTGGCAGCCACATCAACTGACTTTGCCACAGGGCCACAACTAATGGTCTTTCCTCAGGCACACATTTTCAGACACATTTTCAAAAGCTATGATGGATTCTCTCTTACCCACAAAGAAGTGAGCTCACACTTATTGAATTCATACTTTTATAAGACACTGAACTAGAAGATTCATTACATTATCCCAAGTGGCTTTGTCCTCACCAAAATCTCCCCCCCCCCCCACAACACACACTGTTAGTCTACATTTCTCAGCCTTTTTGCAGGCAGGCACTACAATGATATTGAGTTATGGCCAATGGAATTTAGGGAAAAGTGATGCTATCTAGTACCATTTGACAAAAACCTTCCATTAGTGATCCACCATATCTTCATCCATTGGTTGGTTGACAGAAGAGAAAACACAAGGACCTAGAGAGTGGGTCGCTGACGGCCACAGCTAATGTTCCCCTACTCATGAATGTTCACAGTGGACTGTTATTGCATTAATACAAAAAATAAATTCTTCTTGTGTTAAACCACATATTGGGAGATTAGCTTGCTATTGAAGCTAGCTCCACTAAGACACCTATTTATCTAATTTAACAATTACAACAATTTGTGGTAGTGGTATTTTCATCCTAGCCTATCTTAACATAAATCAGGAATTTAAACCCAACTCTGTCAGACTAAAATCTATTCCTTCTCACCAAGTACTTTAGTAATCAATATATGAAAAAAAAAAAAGGAAGACATATACTTTGTTTTGTTTTTTGAATTAGGTTCACATAACAAATTAACCAATTTAAAGTGAACAAGTCAATGGCATTTAGTACATTCAAAGTATCATATAATTACCGCATCCAACTAATTCCAAAATATTTTCATCACCCCAAAAGTAACCCTGTGCCCATTAAGTAATTATTTACCATGTATCCCTATCTTATCCCCTGGCAACCAACAATCTGATTTCTGTCTCTGTGGATTTACATAGTCTAGATATTTCATACAAATTGGATTATACGATATGTGACCTATTCGTGTCTGGTTGCATTCACTTGGCATAGTTGTTTTGAGGTCCAACCACAATGAAGCAGATATCATTATTTCATTTCTTTTATAGCTGAAAACTATTCTATTGTATACCACAATTTGTTTATCCATTCACCCACTGGATTATTTCCCCCTTTGCCTATTGTGAGTAGTTCTTAATGAACATGCCTGCATATATACTTGCGTAACCTGTCTGTTCTTTTGGGTATTTCCTTAGAAGTGGAAATTCTGAGTGACATGTAATTTTATTTAGCTTTTGGAGGAGCTCTCAAACTGTTTTCCCCAGCAGTTGTACATTTCACATTTCTATCAGAAAGATAAAAATGTTTCAATTTCTCCATGTCCTTACCAACACACTATGCCTTCCTTTGTATTAGACTGATAAACCACTTCATACCTACTGTAATTTTAATGAAAATAACAACTGCAATTAACAAGAGATTGGTGAATCTCTTGGATCATATATTTTTATCAGTTCTGACAACTGCTGCCTTTTGGAAAGTTTAATTAACATTTAAAATAATTTCTGATGAGGCAGGACTTAGTCCTCTCATCTTGCTATTTTCTGTATGTCTTACACTACTTTGTTCCTCATTTCCTCTATTATTGCTTTGATTTGTGTTTAATTGGCTGTTATCTAGTGCGACATTTCCCATTTTCTTTTTTGTATATTCTTAGATATTTTCTTAGTGTTTGTCATGTGGATTACATTTACTATCCCAAATTTATAACAATCTATTTTTAATTGATACCATGCTTTAATATCATATTAAAACTGCTTCTATCCAGCTCCAGACCCTCTTTATGTTATTATTGTCACAAATTTTATATATCTTTATTCACGGTGTTCCCATTAACACAGATTCATAATTTTTATGCACTTTTTTTAATAGTGTCAGAAATAAAAAGAGGAGTTGCAAATCAAAAAACAATAACAGTAATTTTTTAAAAGATTTTATTTATTTATTTGATATAGAGAAAGGCAGCGAGAGAGGGAACACAAGCAGGGAGAATGGGAGAGGGAGAAGCAGGCTTCCCGCTGAGCAGGGAGCCCTATGTGGGGCTCGATCCCAGAATGCTGGGATCATGACCTGAGCCAAAGGCAGACGCTTAACAACTGAGCCACCCAGGCGCCCCTAACATTGGATTTTTAATTCACCTTTATAGAATTCTTTATTTCTTCAAATGACTTTAAGTTATTGTCTAATTTTCTTTCATTTCAGCATGGAAGTCTCCATTTAGTATTCCCTGTAGAGTAAGTCTACCAGTTATGAACTTTTTCAGCTTTTATCTGGGAATGTCTTTATTTCTCCTTTATTTTTTGAAGGATAATTTTTCCAGATATAGAATTCTTGGTTGACAGGTTTGTTTTCCTTTCAGCACTTTAAATATACGATCCCACACCCTTCCAGTGTCCATAGTTCCTGATGAGAAATTTACTTAATCTTATTGAAGATCCCTTGCATGTGAAAGATCACATCTCTTTTGGCACCTTTAAGATTCTCTCTTTGTCTTTGTCTTTGTACAATTTGATTATAATGTGTCTTGGTGCAAATGTCTTTGTTTATCCTTCTTGGAGTTCATTGAGCTTCTTAAATGTGTAGATTTATAGCTTTTATCAAATTTGGTAAGTTTTAGCCATTGTTTCTTCCAGTATTCTTTCTGCACATACTTCTCTCTCATACTTCTGGGATTCTCATTTTGCATATGCTGGTATGCTGGATGGTTTCTTAGGCCTTGCACATTTTTCTTCATTTTCTTTCTCTCTGACTCTCATATTAGATAATTTCATTGACCTATCTTCAAGTTCACTGTTTCTTTCTTCTGCCTACTTAAATCTGATATTGAAACCCTCTGCTGAGATTGGCTCTATGTTGGGGCACTCCTTCAATGCTTAGCCATGCTGTTTAGAACTCTACCTTACCTTCACCTCCTGCTTGACAGAGCCAAAAGACCATTCAGAGGTGAATACTTAGGGTCTTCTCAGTTCTCTTCTGAGCATGTGTAGTGCACTGGGCATGTCTGTGGCTTTCTAATTTCTCCAGTATACACAGGCACTTTTAAATGGCCTAATTTCTCAAAGAAACTCCTTTCCCAGCTTTTCCTCCCAGGCTTTCAGTGCTGTATCATTTGCCTCGCTATAATCTTTTCCCTCAAGTGCTGTAGGTCATTCATTTATCTTGCATAGTTTTTGAGAAATGCCCACTGCCTTTTCATCCTAAGTGAGTTCCAAGTTATGCAAAACAAAGACAAGCATATCACTCCTTCAGGTAGCTCCCACACAGGTAAATAGATAAACACAATTCTTTCAGAATACAGTCTTATTTTTTTTCCCTCCAGAATCAGGGAGCAACGCCCTTCACTGGGAACAAGAGATTCAGGAATTCCACCAACCTGGGGAAGGGCATGTGGCCAGGACAAGGAAAAACCTCAAGAAGCATTTCTACCACTTTTAAGTGGCTTTTTCTTGATTCAACATTCATTTGGTTGCTATAAAGATTTGACTGCTTTCCAGAGTTGTGACAAGGCTAATTCTGACAGATTTTGCTTGGTTTTTCAATGTTTCTGTGATGGACAGGCCCTTGGAGCTACATTCCCCTCCATCTTGGCTGATGCCATTCAACATGTGGCTTTCAACATGACACTGGGTAAAAACATATTGGTCCTAAATGAAGCCATATCCTTGATCTAGATATTCCTTATTACCACATAATTATCAATTTAGGTAATGCATCACAAAAATCACCTAATTAGAGTCCCCAAATAAACAGAATGTGAAAATCAAATAAAACACAGTTATGGGACAGGTTTGAAGATGAGTTTTAGTCAGGAAACAATTTTTTTTTCTTTTGCAAATAAATAAGAAAAAATGTATTTCTTGGTACATTATTGGTGGGGAAAAGAAGGCCACATTCAGGAATCTGAGCTTTAGAATATCTACTAAATATGGATACTTAGTGATTGTTCCAGGATGGGTATATACTTTTATTTATCTCCTTCACGACCCCCATCCCCACCCTACTCAGTGGAGGAGGTAGTGGTGGGCAGGAATTTAGTGAGCCACTGAACACATCTTATTCTGTAACTTTTTCATTAAAATAAGTGAGAAGAAAGCCCCTAGAGAAGGAGAGAACACCAGATGTATCCCCATAAAACAGGAGGGAAACATTCCAGGCATTACTCAAATGAGAAATCTACTTCAGTTATTGCATTTCAATTTTTGAAAGGCAAACAGTCTACATTCTTTTCTAGAGTTAACATTCTTGTTTCAGAAAATTAAGTTCTGACCTATATTATGGAGCAAATGATAAAAGCATGGTATAAATTTATTCCTGATCTCACTTGATAAAATAACAATGTTGATGTTTTATATATAGATACACATATATACATATGTATACATACATACTCTTATATACACATTATATACACAGTATATGTATGTATTTACAACCATATGTGTTATGCTGCTTGTACTTTCTTCTATCCTTACAGTTATTATTCTACACAAACTTAAGCATAAATGAACTAATATGCACACACATATATTCCTTTCAATTTAATAGAGAAGCATACTATGCACACAGTGCTGTACATTGCTATAAGCTATTCTAAGACATTTTGAACATACACAAAACCATATATTAAAGTCCCTGTGTACCTATCACAATGCTTCAACAATTACCAAGTTATCTCATCTATGACACAGCCTCTCTTCTACCTCCTAAAACACTGGGTTCTTTTGAGCAAAGGCCAGTCATTCTGTTATTTTATTTATAAATATTTCTGATTATCACCCTAAAAGAAGACTTTAAAAATCAAACAAATCATCCCTGAACAAATAAACAGCAATTCCTAAATATCACCAATATCCAGTGTTTGAATTTCCAACTGTATCAAAAGTGAGTTTCTTTGTGTATATATTGTTATGACATTGTGCAAGTGTGTCTGAAGGACAAATTCCTGTAGGTCTTTTCCATAAGTGTTTCAAAGATTTTTTCCCCCCAGTTTGTCTTTTTTTCCTTAACTTTGTTACACTTTTTCAATATTGAATTTTTTCACTTATGCGTAGTCACCTTATCTGTATTTTTTAAATTATTTTTGGTTTATTTAAATTATTTGATTATATTTTGTTGGTCCCTAAAATGTATTTTCTGAAATATAACTTATAATAACAGGAAATACAGAACACTAATTTGTTAACCATTTCCTGTTATTGTTGGCAATATTTTTTTTTGCTACTGGACATCATTGCTCAGTACAACTTTGAAATAATGCCATTATTTGCATCATTAATGCTACTGGTTAACCATTATTGTATAGTTATCAGCATGTACCCTAAAATCTATATGAGGAAATCATTTGTAATATAGATTTTGCTTTCTACCTGAATTTTTCAGAATTTTCTTCCAAATTCTTGGCCCCACTATTCTATTCTTATTCCCTTGGTACTTTGGAAATATCTTTTGCTCTGGTTTACTGGGCAGTAAAATGCATGGAAACTGAAACCATGCTGGCCACTATTTACTGGCCACTATTTATTGAAATATCTTAATATTTCCTCTAAATACCTTTGGTCACATAAACTACATGTATGATCTCTTGGGATATACTGAAAAATGGGTGGCTGAGAGTTGACCTTCCTGTTTGGACTAAGAATTCCTTTGTGTTGTCTGATCAGTGATGAGGGAGGAGGGCCATTCACCAAACTCTCTGGTTGATTGGATTTCATCTTTGCCTTATCTGAGAAACTTTGTTTCTGCAAGATGTTGTAATCACTAAGGATCTAACTTGATTTTTAAACACAGTTTTGTCCTCTGAATCCATGCATGTGTGTGTCAATACATGTTTTCTCTCCCCTCAGTTCCTGAAAGCTGATTAACATTTCCTGAATTTGTTGCTGAAGATTTTTTTTCTGATTTGCATCATTCTCTTTCTTACTATCGTTACGCCTTTAAGCAAACTACTTACATCAGAGACCAAAAACACACTTAGCTATGATTAGCCGGCCTCAAGGAAATAGGATTCATTTTGATTGGATTGAGACCAAATGAGTACAGTTTTAGAGCTTAAGGTGAGTCTGGCTGGTTTAAAGAAAGCTGGTCAGACAGCAAGAAATCCAAACTTCAGAGCAAACTATTCGAGACCTTCAATACTGTGTCCAAACCCTATTTCCAGCTTCACAAACTGTCCTTCTTACCTCTCCACCCAGTCAGGGAAGTAGAAAAAAACCTGGTGAAAATTCACTCTTTCCTGGGTTCAGTGCCAAGCCCCTTAAGCATATTCCCACTGAGTCTTCACAACAACCCTGAGGAATGGATACTATCATCCCCACTTACAGATGAGATAATGCAGTCACACACACAAAAAAAAATTAAGTAATTTAACCAGGCCATACTATCCTACTAAAACATAAAAGTGATGTTGAATCCAGATTAGTCTGGTCTCTGAGCCTGTGCTCTCCTATCAATAATTTATTCTGCTTTGATGAGTCTCCAAATAGCATACGCTTGAGCCATGTTGGACTGTAAACCTTTGCCTGTACTCAACTACATACTTTTTTACATACACTTGTACACACCTCTAAGCTTTTCCTCTTCATGATTTTCCCTTTGCTTAAAATTCCTACCCCTTCTCTCTCTTTTTATTTTTTATTTTGTTTATTTATTTTATTATATTCAGTTAGCCACTGTATAGTACATCATTAGTTTTTGATATAGCGTCCAATGATTCATTGGTTGCGTATAACACCCAGTGCTCATCACAACACGTGCTCTCCTTAATACCCATCACCCTGTTACCCCCTACCTTCTCTTTCTGATGAACTCCTACTCATTCTTCAACACCCACCAAAAATGTCCCTTCTTCCTTGAAGCCTTTCCTTAATTCTACAGACATAACCAATCGTTCTCTCCTTTGTTGTTCCGCAACACTTTATACACAGTAAAACGTAATATCTTCCTAATTTCATCATTTGTTTCATCCCAAGGCAGGTCTCCTGTCTTATTTCCTGTTGTATTTCCAGTCTATAATATGGCTCTTGATAAAAAGTAAACACAGAATAAGTATTTCTTAAGTTAGATCATCAATCCATGAAGAAGTCAATCAGATGGTAAAGTAATTAGTGCTTTCAGGCAGTAGCTGAAGACAGAGCATATGATGGTAATTTGCCTGATCCATTGGTTCTTCAGAAAGGCACATGGGAGTAAAGGATTCCTCCTAGTCAGTAGCACAAGATGGTAGCTTTTACTCAGGGTGATGTCAGGATTAGTTTGGGATTCAGTAGATATCTATGTCTGTACCAAGTTAGTCCTGCCTTTGCTCTTCTAGAGTGAAGAGAGAGTGAAGAGAATTGGATGAAAGATGTCAGCAGCCTTCACCTGGGAGATCTGTGGTCTGAGTAAGGTGATCAGTAAGCAGATTCTGTCTTCCTCACTAATCTCTGCATTCTTTTTGGTTTCACATTTGATTTGTTAAGACTTTCTCCAGCTGGTAATTTAACACAGAAGTTTGCATGAAAAAAAAAAAAAACCCATACTTTCAAGGAGGAAGGGTTTCCATTCACATGAGTATTCCCTGCAGTTTTCTGTTGGGGTGTAAGGAACCAGTGACAAGGAACAGTCAAATGTGTAAAGAAATGGACCAATTTTAGTGAGCGTGACTCTTACTATATTGCTTTTTGTGGGGGGAGAGAAGTGACAGGTCCAAAACCCCCAGAGGGAGGTGAAGCCGCTCTTGAGTTAAAGAATAAATGTTGAGATTATAACTTTCCAAGCTTTAAGGGGAAAAGGAAAGCACAGGGAGCCCTAACCAAGCCGGTCTGACCCAAATAACTTAGTGCTTTCCTGAGCCACAGTCCAGTTGCTGAGTCTTCTGGGCAGGGACCATGAAGCCACAGCTGGAAGGAACAAAGGGTATGTGTGGTATGGAAAGTTAATCCTTAGTGTTGATTTTGCAGCCAAGAAGATGATTGTCTATCTTTCTTTTGTCTCCTTAAAAACAATCATCAAATTCAGTTGGCATTCTTCCTTTACCCTAAATGTTTGACATTTGGCAAGTAAGTGAACCTCAACTATAAATAACCCTCTAAAAAGTGTAGGTTCCCATGTGAATGACCTTTACCTTTAACATGTGCAAGTTTGAACAATTTTTTTTCACAAAGCAAAAAATTTACTTGGATTTATTTAAAGAAAAAACTTAAAAGTATGTTAAGAGCTATTTTTCCCTTTACATACTTACCCTTTATCTCAATAGTAAATGCGATCAATAATTACAGTCTGCAAAGTTAAATATGACTGATCCAATTTGAATGATGAATTCGACCACATGGTAATGAAATGACTCAGTCATGAATTTTTATTATTGCTCAAAAAACCCTTTGTAAGTAAAAGTTACAAAAAAAACAAGAATCTCAGAATTCATCTGGCAACCAACTTAGAAATGTTTCAGGTAAAAATCATCAATTACTACTAGAACTATTAGATGAAAAGTTTGATGATAAACAGGATATTTACATTGTCTCAAAATACTTCTCCTCAAGACAAGTATTAATTACAAGTGGGAAACAGTAACTTTACAAGGGAGAAATCTGGCAGATATCATCTTTATCAGGTCTTAAAACTTAACCATTACCAGTAATGAGACAAATAAACATTGTGTGCCTCCCAATATGATGCACCAAGAATGACAAACCTCACTTCTGTGATATTTCCAGCAAAATGCATAACCTAAATCTAACTTTGAGGAAACATGAGACAAACCAAAATTAGGGTTTTACACAAAATAACTGGCATGAACTCTACTAAAATATCAAAGTTATAAAAGACAAACAGACTGAGGAACAGTTGCAGATTTTAGAAGACCAAAAAGAAATGAAAACAAAATGTAATATATGATCTTCGATTGGCTACTACACCATAAAAATAAAGTTATTTTATTTTAAGACAGTAGGGCAGTTGGTAAAAATCAAAGTGTATAGAATAGATAATAGTACTGTTTTCAATATTACTGTGCACATTTTAATAATTACACTATGGTTATATGAGAATTATTTTTAAGAAATACACAATTAAATATTTAGGGATCAAGGGGCATTATGTTAATATTTTACCCCTAAACAGTTCAGAAATAAAAATAATATGTATTAAAAACAAATAGTGTGTGTGTGTGTGTGTGTGTGTGTGTGTGTGTGTGTAGACAGAGAGAGAGAACAACAAAGCAAATGTAGTAAAATGTTAATATCTGGGAGTTCTGTGTGGAAGGCAAATAAAAATGATAATTTTCATTCTAGTTTTTAAATTTTTCTGTAAGTCTGAAATGATTTCATTAATTCAATAATTTTATTCAGTAATTTCATGTTAAATTATCTCACAAAAATGTCCCTCAGAGACCAAGTAACTCAAGCTTCATTCTCTAACAGAGAAAACCATGATCACACAGCCGGTTCAGGGAAAATCTGTATCTTAAGAGTCTAAGGCTTTCTCCACTACAGCATGTGTTTCTGCACAAACATAAAACTGGTTTCAAGAGATCTTCATAGAAGTTCTATTTTGAAGCATTATAGGGCCACAATGTCGTGGAAGAAATGAGCTTTTACTTTGCTGCTCTTAACAGCCTCTTTTTAGGAATAGTCTAGTTGGGATTACACTCTTGGCCTAGGACATGGGAGAGCCCTTTCATCCTTCCTTCACTCCCCCATTACAGTTACACATACATTGGATTTGGGGAGGAGAACAGATCCTATGAAAGGTCTCCCATCCCCTCAAAATTAAAAACTTCTAGCTTGTGTTTGTGTGTGTTCAAATTCCAATTCCTCCCCTTTAAAACTTATGTGACTTTGGGCAAATTACTTGGCCTGTATTTTTGTAAAATATAATAAAATATTCATTATAATAAAAATAATAGTATCTGCCTTTAGGATTATTAGGATTAAATATGATGAGTTTTGTAAAGTACTTAGCATGCAGCCTGGCACATAGTAAGTGCTCAGAACATAAGAGTTGTTATTTTTATGACTAAAATGGTAGCTGGTATTAAGTACAGATTCTCAATCCTAGAAAAGTGAACTAAAAAATGATTCAGTTGTTAGTGGATTTTGCATGTGTCCATGGTGTTAACTCTCAAATACCCATGAATAGTTAATATTTTGGCCAGAAACACAGTCATACAATGGTTATCTTACCTCCTTCTCCATCGAAGCAACTGATCATTAAACTAGAAAGAGAATGGGAAGCAACCTAAATGCCCATCAGCAGGGAACTAGCTAAATACCTTTATTGGAGTGATAAAAACCAATTAAGAAGAATGAGGTAGATGAAAGTGTACTGGAATGCAAGGATAGCTGATTCATTTGGGGAAGAGTAAAAGAAGAAATGGAACAATAGAATCTAAAGTATGTTTGCAGTTCATAAAAATGTGTTCAAGGAGTTGTCTGAATAATTTATTTTTGCTTTTGTTTTCCTTGCCTGAGGAGACATATCTAGAAAAAAATATTTCTACAGCTGATGTCAAAGAAATTACTGCCTGTGTTTTCTTCTAGGAATTTTATGGTTTCAGGTCTCACATTTAGGCTTATAATCCATTTTGAGTTTATTTTTGTGTATGGTGTTAGAGAGTGGTCTAGTTTCATTCTTTTGTGTGTAGCTGTCCAGTTTTCCCAGCACCATTTACTCAAAAGATTGTCTTTTCCTTATTGTATATTCTTGCTTCCTTTGTCATAAATTAATCGACCATATAAACATGTGTTTATTTCTGGGCTTTCTATTCTGTTCCATTGATAAATGTGTCTATTTTTGTGCCAGTTCCATATGCTTTTGATTACTACAGCTTTGTAGTATGTCTCAAAAATTGGGATTGTGATACTGGAAATATCTCCTGCTTTTTTAAGATTGTTTTCGGTATTTGGAGTCTTTATAGTTCCATACAAAGTTTAGTATTATTTGTTCCAGTTCTGTGAAAAACGTTGTTGGTATTTTGATAGAGGTTGCATTAAATTTGTAGATTGCTTTGAGTAATACGGACATTTTAACAATATTGGTTCTTCCAATCCATGAGCATGGAATATTTTTTCATTTGTTTTTGTCATCTTCAATTTCTTTCATCAGTGTTGTATAGTTTTCAGAGTACAGGTCTTTCACCTCCTTGGGTAAGTTTATTCCTAAGTATTTTATTGTATTGGGTGCAACTGTAAATGGGATTGTTTTCTTAATGTCTCTTCCTGCAACTTCACTAGTAGTGTATAGAGATGCAACAGATTTCTGTATACTAATTTTGCTTCCTGTGATTTTACTGAATTCATTTATCAGATCTAATAGTATTTTTTGGTGGAATCTTCATGGTTTTCATTTTCTATGTACAGTATTGTATCATCTGCATTTCGTGAAAATTTTACTTCTTCCTTACCAATTTAGATGTTTTTTATTTCTTTTTTTTTTTAAGATTTTATTTATTTATTTATTTATTTATTTATTTATTTATTTATTTGACACAGAGAGAGACAGCCAGCAAGAGAGGGAACACAAGCAGGGGGAGTGGGAGAGGAAGAAGCAGGCTCCTAGCAGAGAAGCCTGATGTGGGGCTCAATCCCAGAATGCTGGGATCACGTCCTAAGCTGAAGGCAGAGGCCTAACGACTAAGCCACCCAGACGCCCCTGGATGTTTTTTATTTCTTTTTCTTGTCTGATTGCTGTGACCAGAACTTCCAGTACTAAAAAGCTTTTTGTACAGCAAAAGAATCCATCAACAAAACAAAACAAAACAAAAATGGCCTACTGAATGGAGAAGATATCTGCAAATGATATATCTGATAAGAGTTAATATCTAAAATATATAAAGAACTTATACAACTCAACACCAAAAAAAAACCCAATCTGATTAAAATTGGGCAGAGGACCTAAATAGATATTTTTCCAAAGAAGACATTCAGATATCCAACAGACACATGGAAAGATACTTCATCGCTAATCATCAGGGAAATACAAATCAAAACCACAATGAGATGTCTCTTTACACCTGTCAAATGGCTAAAATAAAAAAACACAAGAAATGGTAAGTGTTGGTGAGGATATGAAGAATGAGGAATCCTCATTAGTGGGAACACATTGGTTGCAGCCACTGTAGAAAACAGTATGGAATTTCCTCAAAAAATGAAAAATAGAATTATGCAGAAAATCCACTACTGAGTGTTTACCCAAAGAATAAGAAAACACTAATTTCAAAAGATACATATATCCCCATGTTTACTGAAGCATCATTTATAATAGCCAAGATATGGAACCAATCCAAGTGTCCATCCACAGATGAGTGGATAAAGAAGATGTATATACATACAATGGAACATTACTCAACCATAAAAATGAGATACTGCCATTTGCAACAACATGGATGTACAAATATCTTATGATTTCACTCGTATGTGGAACTCAAGAAACACACCAAATGAACAAAGGAAAAAGTAGACAAACAAAACCCCCAAACTCTGAAATACAGAGAACCAGCTAGTGGTTGCCAGAGGGAAGGAAGGTGGCGGAATGAGTGAACTAGATGAAGAGGATTAAGAGTACACTTATCTTGATGAACACTAAGCAATGTCTATATTGTACACCTGTAACTAATACAACACCATGTGTTAATTATACTTCAATAAAAAAATGTGCACAAGGAAAGAAAAAGAATCAGACAATTACATTCAAAACGATTAAGAATAACTGGGAATGAGATGAGAAGGGGGTAGAAAGCATTCAAATTCCACATTATACATTACTATCTATAGTTATTTGGTCATTTCAGTAATAAGCATTCATAATAAGGCTACCACACATGCCACTGAAAGTTTCTCTGCGTGTGTGTGTGTGTGTGTGTGTGTGTGTGTGTGCCCGTGTGTATAGAATTCTATCAATTCAGCACTGTAATAGCTCTGACTGGTTCCTGATGGTACCACAGGAATTGCCAAAGCTACTAGCTAGTGGATCCAGCCATTATTCCCAGAGTCCCATGCCAGCTTGTCACACTGAGTCTCAGAAAGAAGGGAGAAAACCAAACAAAACTTAGCAACCAATAGCAATGGAGAGTATTCAAGCATTCAACTGCTTTCTCAACTTTATTGTTTAGTTAGCAAAACAAGCAAAATAGAAAATATGGTACTTTCTAACATTATTATAACTCGGATGGACTGCTGGTTAAAATCTTAATCAATTTGGAAAAAGGGATAGCATGAGTGGAGAAAAGTATGTATGTTGAATAGGTGAATTCCTTCACCAAGAATGAAATTTTAATCATGAGTCTATGAGAAAAAAAAAAAAATAAAAGGAACCCTTATAAATTAAAGATGTAGAATAGTGTGGTTTATTCCCCATTATATAGTGAGAACATCAAGCCTGAGGGTCAGTTGACTAACCTAGGGTCACAGGCTGCGTCAGTGCAATGATCATGGACTCAGATGCCTATAGGGTTCATGTAAGGAATGTCCATGGGGGTGGGAGCTGTAGCAAGAAGGCAGCCTGTGTCAGCCCAGGGGAAGCTACAGTTGCTAGTGTCAATCTATTGTGCCATCCAAGAATGCAAAACCCACTCTTGCCAATGTTCCTTCTTTCAACAGAAGCCAGATGCTTACAATACTGATTATAAATACTGGCCAACTAGTACAACAGGTATTCATATACTGTTGCATACGAGCTACAGAAGGTGTCTGTGGGATAGACCAGTCCCATTGTCACCATTGCCACCCCGGAGAATCTAAGACAACTGGTCCTTAGCAGAGCTTTTTCTCTCTAGCCCTATTTCATTTGTCCCCAATCGCAAAACCCAGTCATGCATTTATTTTAAAATTAAAATTTTAAAAACAAAAGGAATACTTACAAGATACCAGATAAGAAACTGAGACAGGGAAACGCAGCAAACGAAGAAAATATAATTAGGAACAAGAAACAGATTCTGGCCTTCAAGAAGCTTAGAATGCAATACAGCAAGAGAAATTATATAAATGATTAACTATAATAATGAACAGTATAGAAAAATTAAATTGGGAGATGCTATGAGTAACTGCTAATGTAGGTGATTCATTCTAGCTGAGTAAATAAGGAGGATCTCAGTGAAGGAAAAGGACTTGAAAATAAAATTTCAATAGGTGGAGAAGGGAGAGGCATCATAGGCTGACAGCCAGCAAAGCAAAAACACTTGAGTGTGCCCAAGTCTAATATACTGGCGCAGAGGAAGGAATTTGGCGTGGTGAAAGAATAGGGTACACGAAGGAATGGGGACAGTGTATGCCAAGACCAGCGTAAACCTCATTCTGTAAAAGAAAGGATTGACAGATAAATGCTTTAGAGGGGGGTCCATGATTCTGCCACTGTTGTAGAATATTTCCTCTGGCATGTAACAGATGGGTTGGAAAAGTGAGAAGTGGGCAGGAGAAAGACTGGTTAGTTAGCTATTTTAATTGTTGAGGTAGTGAACTAGACTAGAAAGAGTGTAGAACAGAGGAGACAGATAAAAGAGCCATTGTAAAGGTAAGATTTACAAAGCTTTGCCATTGAAGTGAATGTCTAGGACACAGAAGCACGATGACTGAGATTTCAAGTCCAAAGGTCTTAGAGAAAGAGGAGCCCTTAGGAATACAGGAAGCTGATGGGAAGATGATAAATCTCGCATCAGGACACTGAGTCTGTTAGAGGGAGAGGAGGCTTGAAGCACGGGGTCCAGTAGGATACTGAAATCGCTGTCGTTGAACTTGAAAGACAAATCAGAATTAGAGAGTCTGGTCTCTCAACAGAATAGAGGTTGTGAAGTTGAAACAGTGGAAAGGATTGGGATTGTTCAGAGAATGTGGGGCATCAAGAAGAAAAGGATCTGGCAGTAGAGTTTTGGAAAACGCCCATGCTTTAAAGGTATGAGGAGGAAGATCAACTAAAGAAGTAGAAAGGACTTCAAAACAACAGCAGCTTCCGTTTATCAAGCATGTCACTTGTGCCAGACTTTGGGCAAAATCTTCGTATAAATATTTTATTCAATCCTCATGATACCCTCGTGAAGCAGCTGAAGCTCAGGGAGGTTAAGTAACTTGAATAAGGATATAAATAGCCAGGTTCACAGAAAAGAACATCCAAATAACTAATAGACATGTGAAAAGATGCTCAACTTCTGTGGTAGTTGGGGAAATGGAACAGCTTTATAAAAATTAATAAGGACTATAATGCTTGGGGAAGGGCTGCACATACACTGCTGGTAGAAATGCGAAAGGGTGCAGCTTTTTCGTAAGGCCAGCTGGCAACATCTATTACAATTAAATATGCACACTAAATATAAATTAAATATACACAGGTCCTTTGATCCAGCCATTCCCCAACTGGGAATTTATCCTGGAATATGAAATCACCAGCCCAGAGTGGAAAATGTCTGAAAAACAAATGGGCTAGCCATCAATAGGGGAATGGTTCAATATCTGTGGTACTTTCGTATTTTAAAATACGACTTCATTCTATGCCAGCTCATTTGAAGGGATTTCCACAATGAACTGTTAAGTGAGTAAGGCAAGAAGCAGAGAAGATTATAAAATATGATCTTATTTCTGTAAAGCAAAACAAAAGGTACACATCTGTGTAAATGCTGTGTGCGTGTGTAGTTTACTTGTCATGGCATATTTGACCACCTGAAGGAAAAAAAATAAAAAGGAAATATACTCAATGTCATACAAATGCCTTCAGAAAGAGATTAAATAAGTCCAAGCTAAGAAAAGGCTTTCGGAGTTGGCAGTGGGGATGCTACATGTGCCCTTTTGAAGAGACGTTTCAGAGGAGCCCTTGGGCAGGAGCCAGATGCCAGGAGCCAAAGAGCAAAGGGTGTGGTAAGGAAGTGGTGCCAAGGAGTGCTGACAATGCTAGAGAAAATTTGGCAATGAGCAGATTGTGGATTTGGCAGGAGAAAGGGGAGCTAAGATTGAATTTTCCTGTGTTTGATATGTTTGTGCTTTATGTTGGTGGCTGTTTGGGTTTTTGCATCGTTCTGTTTTGTTGAGTTTAAAACAGCCTTAGCATATCTGTAGGTTAAGATGAAAGATAGATGCAAGAGAATAGCCAGGTCCCAGAACAGTTGGCAGGGGAAAGCTGAAGAGCTGCTTGTTGCACTCTCTCTCCTGGACCCTCTTTTGGTAATGTCCCTGAAAGACAAATCACTTCCTTAAGATATGTAATTTCAAGATTCCTAAATGGAAAAAGAAATGCAGTCCCAGAACCTAGGAAACCAGCCTGTAACCCCACTAACTTTAACACAGTGATACGATTCTTAAATCCCTGTGGTGACCTTCCTGAAAGCCAGGTCACCAAAGCAAATCCCAAGTCGCTGAGTAAAAGAGGACACTGAAGAGCAACCACCATTTGGAGACAACATGAGGTGGTGACCATAACCTCTGGCTGCTCTTCCAGCCACCTTTTCTTATTCTCTGGACCTGCCAACCACGGGCCCCTGTGCTAGCTTGCTCTTCTGTCTCATGGCTCCTTTTCACAAGCCTGGTTCCTCCTCTCAGGCCTTTTCACCAGCGCTCCTTGGCAGGCCTGCCAGATATTTGTTTCTCAATCCTAATCAACCAACCTAAAGGGGAATGACTCATATCCTCTCTCTGTATTTCCACCTTTGCCCCTAAAATAGAAACAGCTGCCAAAGGACTACATTGAAGAAATGATATGTCCTGTCTTCCAGTGGAAGGAATGACTCAGCAGGCCAGTTAGATAGGTAGATGGTCACTGCTGTTGCCCGGCTGGCCACCATCTTGCTAGCTCTCCCTCCTCTGACGTTCTTAAGTAGAATGTGTCCTTCTCTCTCCCCGTGCTGCCATGGGCAGGGTAAGCTCACCAGGGCATGACATCCCCTTCCACACACAAGGCCTCCGTTGTCTAGCCTCTTTAGAGACTAGTTGGCTGAGACAAAAGAGTAAATCGATTCAGGAACAAGAAATGGCAGTTTCATGTTGGCCTCCAGCTCAAACTGCATGCATCTCCCATACCAGTTTTATCAGCCAAGGGCTAAAACCATATTTTAATCTTCATCTAATTCTTATATCCACCTCGATCCAGAATCAGGAGGGATAGAAAAGGGTGATTAATAGGAACCTCCGACCTCAATCTAGTACTGATGAAACCATGTTTGTTATTAAGTATTCTTAACTCCACTCACTTGATTGACTATGCCCCAACCCACTTACCTCCCAAGTGGTCTGAGCCCGCTTGAAGAGGCTGAAGCTCCTTCCTGAACCTCAAGAAAAAAGTGGAATTCAACAAAAATTAGGGCCCAAGTACCTGCATTTCTAGCAACCTCTCCAGTGATGCCAATGGCATGGACCACACTTTGAGCAGACAGAGTTAGAACAGTGCTTGCCAAACTTGGCTGCGCTTTGGAATCACCTGGGGATCTATTAAAAAATCCCCCAACCTGAGATACACCCTAGACCAATTAAATCATAATCTTTATTAAATCTATTAAATCATAAACACTATTTTTGAAACCTCCCAGGTGATCCAATGAGTGGCCAAGTTTAGGAACCACTGTTTCAAAATGATGAGCATCTTTGCAAGGTCTAACTATGAATAACAAATATCTCGAGGCTTTAGGTTATGTAAAGCCAAGGTCTTAAGTTTATAATAAAAATGAATCTCGAGGTAAAAATAAATAAATAAATAAATAAATAAATAAATAAATAAATAAATAAATAAATAAAATAAAGTTAATAGTTTTCACCATAGTTTGGTTGTGCCATATATTATATTCAATTTGGGGGGCTATATTTTAAGAGGGATATTGATATCACAGAGTATGCCAAGAGAAGAGTGAGTGAACCATGTTATAAAGGTTATAACAGCTGTCTTCAAATAATCCAAGGCCTGTCACAAGAAAGAAAACAAAAACTAGACTCTACTATTCCATCCTCTCTTCTCAGTTGAATAAAACATTGGCACTTGCACACCCTAATCTAGACTCGCCTAAGATAGTTTTCCCCCTCATTTAAGCAGATTCCAGATGGGTTCCAGAATCCATCTATGTCTGGGCTCAGTAGCAAAAGGGCTGGATTACAATGTAATTTAGTACATGTACTTTGCCTTTTTTCGGCAATGACTTCTTTCTGTTGTACGGGTAGGTGTATGAAATATACATAAAGCATCAGTAGGGATGTGACTGGGCTAAGACAGTACTGATTGCTTTGCATGGGTGATAAGAAAGATGGTTATAGAAGCATAAATCTTAGTCCAGACAACCTTAAACAAAAAATGCATATTTTTTGGCAATGTCCATTCCTTTAGGAAAATCTGACATAGAGAAGCCAAACGATATGAAAATACTATGGGCCTTAAAATGATTTCCTCGGGGTCTGTTCCAACACTTACCAGTATCTGCAAAGCTGCAATCTCTCTTTGTTGAATTAGGAAGCATTCACAATCTGTTCATGCTTTGTTTATGCTGTGTTTAAGATTTAATGAAGATTTGTTACCGGTAGCCAGAGACAAGAAAACTTAAATGCTCTCTGCCTAAGAGATTTTAAAAGACCCTGACTATTTCGTTCTGTTAGTAGCTGCATCCCTAAATAATGACTCTTGAGATAGTTTCAAAAATGGGAGTTAGAAACAGTAGAAGAAAGGATGCCAATAAATTAGGATGGAATTTACTAGTCTACACATACACACACCCACACACACACCCACCCCCACACACACCCATACATACACAATTATACATTATTTTCTTGCCCTTGCCATAAAGGTAACAGTGTCAGAAAAATAACCAACCAGCAAACTCTGGCTAAAGTATACTTCAAGTTTTTAATTTGTCACTTCCAGTTATTAGCAATATCACAATGGAAGACTCATTCATTATTTTAGTAGGTGGTACATGGTGGGTTTAGGGGTCAGAGCATAGAGTAATGGGTCAAAAATGAATTCAAACTCTCATCCTGGCCATTTAATAGCTGTGCGAAATGGGGACAACTGCATAACCTCTTTGTGCCTCAGCTTCTTTACCAGTAAAATGAGGATAATAATAAATTGCAAGATTAAAACATTAAATGCCTGGCATTTAGGGGGAACTCCGTAACTGGTACGTGGTAATCATTACAGTTCCTTAAGTACAATTTTAATATATAAAACAAAGCTTTAAAGTAAATGTAAATCACTGAAAATTGACTGGCATGATGTCACCTAAAATTCACATTTTTAAAAGGTAATTTATTGAACACTAGTCATAGACAAACACGAGTCATCATCTTTATCATTCCCACATAACTACACATGAAGTTGACCTGTGTCTGGAATTTGTGGACTCCTTTTACCCTTGGAGGCTGCCTGGTGGTTCGATCTCAACAGCAGTCATGCTGAACATAAACTTTACTCTTCTTGTGCCAGTCGGTCTTTCTCTCTTCTATTTCTCTTGCCTGCCCATTCCCACTCCACTTCTATCTCTTCCCACTTCACCACCACTCACAGTTTGGTTCTAAAACAGTTGATTGCTGGAAGAGCTAAATCAAGGTTCTGGCAGATCCAAAGGATTGTTCCTGCATAAGCATAAGCCTGTTCCCAGTGGCTCCATTACTTGAGTGCCACTGAACAATCAAAGGTCCTGACTGCGAAGCCGAGAACTCCTACTCCCAAGATACGCAAACTTGACTCATCCTAAAGTCTTTTGAGTTTCAACATCCTCATCTGTACAGTGGAGATGATAATATCTGCCTTGAGTGTCCATCTCAGAGTGTATATCAGAGTAGACAGGCACAACAAACACAATGAAAGCACCTAAATCCAATGTCAAAGACTAGATACATGCCATTGTATTTCTTAGGCCTATATTTTTATTAACCAGCAGTTATACTGAGATTTGCAGAATGACTGGTTAAGCCACTATGAATTCTTCCTGGGGACTGTCCATGAAGATGCCTGGAGTTGGCCTTAAATTCCAGGTTGGAATGGAAGAAGAAATGGAGGGCACTGAGATTTGAAAAAGGACTTCAGAGGTCAGGGCCCGGGTACTAACCTACTGCAAAATTCTATTTAGGATCTCTCAATTTAAAGTACAAGTTTAAACACACACACACACACACACACACACACACACACACACACACACACACTTTGTTCATTTTGTTTTTATTAATGGGGGTGTGGTTCAAATCAGCCAAGAGAAATGGGTGGTGGGAATGGCAACAGGTTTTGGGAACCTCAACATTTGCTTAAAGTAGCCTTTGAAGTCTAGGCTCCCAAGCCTCTCTATGAAGGTTTGAACCCAGATTCCAACATTGACCATTTTTGTCATACCGAGCAAGTTACTTAATGCTTTGTGCCTCAGTTTCTTCATCAGTAAAATGGAGATAAAAATCATATTTAATCTTGTTGAGTTGGTGTGAGGCTTGAAGGAGAAAATTCACATACATTGCTCAACACGTCCCTGGCATTTAATGTGTTCAGTATTTATTTATTATTATTATTATTATTATTATTATTATTATTATTATTATTATTGTATAACTATCTAATATCTTTTCCTCCTTTTTCTTTACACAGATCCCTCTTTGAATTGGGGACAATGATGTCCCAGGCTGGAAAACTACATTTTTCCAATCTCCCAGGAAGGTAGGATGTATAATGTAATTCAGTTCTGACCAATGGGATGTAGGCAAAAAGTTTTTGCTGTGCTTCCAAGTTCTTTAAAAATGGGTCTGACTCAACTAGAAAATTACTTTTCTCTTCTTTCCTCTTCCTGCTCTGAATTTGTACAAAATGGCTGGAGCTGCGGCATCTATTTTAAGACCATGGAGCCAACTAGGAAATGGAAGCCACGTGCACAGGAGAACAGACTGGGAAAAAGGAAGCCTGCAACCCACAGTACCATGGAGCTATCATGCCAATCCTGAATTGCCTCTTTGTAGACTTCTTTTGCCTGAAAGAAAAATTACCCATATCTTGTTTAAGCTACTGTGTTTGATATAATCATTTTGCCAATAATCGGTCTAGCTTGATTCCAGACACAGGAGAAGGCAAAAGCTTTGTGAATGTTAAGTTCTTGCCTAGAATAATTTCCTCTTTCACAAGACTCTAACCTAGAGGTACAATGAGGACTACACCTGCTGCCAACTTTTTGCAACTTATCCTTGACAAAGCACCTGATTTCCTCATGGCAAAACGCAAGATGAGGATGCAATCCAAAAAACAAAACAAAACAAAAAGAAGAAAGAAATTAATAAAAAGTTAGCAAAGTGGGAAAAAGAGAAAAGGTAATTTATAATGGTATGATCTTGGTCAGAGAAAAGACAATGGAAGAAAGTAAGAATAGGATAAAGGAAAAACTAGCAATAAGGGGACTGATAAAAGAAAAAAGAGAGGAAGACTTGTAGACTATACATAGTCAAGTATGAATCATTCACAAATACATAGTTATAAATGAAATGGTGATGCCTTCTCTCAACATTTTAGTTCACAATCCATCATTTAAAATTTAAATTGCTTGTCTGTTGATTAATTAACAAATATGTATTGAGTAGAGACTGGAAATGATGGCGGTCCTGAGTAGGTCAGACTGGCTGGGGAAGGAAAAGCTGGGAGCTATGGGGATAGTGGTAAGTGGTTGGATTTGAGATGTATTTTGAAGGTACAGACAGAAGTACTTATTAATATATTTGATGTAAAATAATAGGGAAAGAGAGGAGCCAAAGCTTTTGATTTAATCAACTGAATGAACAGTGGAACACTTACTGAGACGCAGAATGGTGGGAACACCTTGAGGAGTCTCTCTCTCTCTTTCTCTCTCTCCTCCCTCCCTCTCTCTCTTTTATGCCATTTTATAAATTTGAGATACCTAATAAAGAGCCAAATGAAGATGCCAAAAAAGGCAGTTTGATACATAAGTCCTAGAGCTCAAGGGAGCAGGCTAGACAGGATGTATACATCAGAGATGGAATTTAAAGCCATTGCAATTGGAGAGATGGCCAAAGAAACAGATGGAGATGGAGAGGTAGGCATGCCAACATTCTCAGGTCTGGCCGAAGAAGAGGAGGAATCAGGAAAAGGGCCTGAGAAGAAGCAGTCAGTGAGGTTGAAGGGAAACCAAGCAGGTGTGGTATCCAGGACGAGAAAGTACTCAACAGTAGTTAATGCTGCTGGGGGACCGAGGAAGAGAACGGGGACTTGACCCCTGGCCTTTGTGAGAGGAGGCTCTGTGGCTACTTCAGTAAGAATACTGACAGTGGAGTAATGAGGACAAACTCCCAGTTGGAGCAGGACAAAGAGGGATTGAGAGATAAAGTATTGAAGAGCGTAGCAGAGTGAATTTTAGTGTCGTGGTGAGAGAGAACGAAGACATAGGGAATGAGGTAGAGGGCTTTCTGGGGTGAATGGGGTTTCTTTAAACCCAAAGGAAGTGACCTTTTAATAAGGGAAGGATTGATGTTTTCATAAAGGAAAGAGGATAATTTTAGGTGTAAATTCCATGGGAAGGCAAAAGAGGGGGTGATCCAGGTCCCAAGTGGAGTTTTAATGGTTTAGAACAGAAGGAGTGAGACAGTCACCTGAAAGACAAGGAAAATCATTTTATTAGGAAAATTCAGTAAGCTTCTCTGCCAGAATGATTGCCCTTCTGAGATGTGTAGTCATAAACATGAATTATGTCTACTCGGTACAGCTGTATTATATTTTCCAAAAATGCTTGGAAACTCAGTGCCAGGTGTTGTTGGTCAGAGCCAGTTTTAGTTAATAAACTATCTTAGGTTGGGTTCCTCTGGAGGCAAATATTGAGATAAGACTGCAAGGCAAATCGTTTACTTGCAATAGGGCCCAAGGAAAGACCAGTGGGAAAATAGGGAAATGAGAGAGGGAAGGGAAGGCTACTAAGACAGGATGTGTTAGCAAGCAAGCTATCACAATGGGAAACTGAGGTTTATTCCCACTGGAGAACTCTGGGAGATGGTGTAGAAGTGTCAGAGTTCTTCCACCTGCAGGGTGAGGGACTGGGCTGTTTATCCAAACCCACTTCCATCAGTTACTGGTTGTGGGTTGTTCCCATGGGTCTTCAATTCCCTGACATGTCCAGTCTACGGTGTGCACAGGGAGAGAGTGCTGCTGGAGGCAGAGAAAGCCCTCCAGCAAAGAGATGCAGATGCCGAGAGTTGGGGGTGAAGTCAGTGGGCCAGAGAGAAAAGGGGGGAGGGGGTAATCCTGACAGCACCTATTAAATGAGCTGAGGGCCATGTTATATTTTAACTTGTTTCACTGGTTGGAAGGAAACAAAGAAGGTAAATGTTCCTTCTCCTGGTAGCCTGTCAATGAGTTCAGAGAAGCAAGGTTGACCAGCCGCAGAGCTTCCCTTCCCTGTCCTTGTCTTCAGTCTGAAGGCTTGGAACCAGAATAAGAAGTGAACAACCCACTTCCCATACAGGATTTCATTTAATCCTCACACAATGCCTGCGTCAGGGGTGCCATCGGCTTCATTTCACAGAATAAGAAACCAAGACGCACGAGTTTTTCCAAGACTTGCCCAAGATCAAATATTTAGTGATAATAAAACTGGGTGTATCAGGGCTCTCAGACTGCAAAGCCCAGTTCCCAATCTGTGTTCTCAGATAACCAGACCCAGATGTATCATTTACCTGGTCCTCACCTGTCAGGAAAAAGAACTCAGAGTTTACCCTGGCAATCTTTTTGAAGGACAACTTGTTTGGAGAGTATCCAACACAATATTTCTGGTTTTATTCAGCTATTGTATTTCCTTAATTTGTGGGCAGACTTTTCCAAGTGGAAAAATTATATAAAATAAAATGTTTGAAAAGCATCTCACACTGTGATTGAGTCATTAAAAAGAAGAGTCATTAATAATGCATCGACTTTGATTATACTTTCAGTCACTGGGAGCTGTCAATGGAGAATTACTATTCTCTTTTGACAAAGTCAAAGTCATATAGGGGTCTCTAACAATGCATATGATTGTCCTAGCATTGTAAAAGTAGGAATTGTTCTCTCACGGAAAATACATTCCAGGGTCAGGGGGCATTTTTAACATTCTGGAAGGGTTGTGGTCCAAGCCTGGATGGGGCTGGGAGTGTATAGAGAGAATGGAATCTGAAATAAATGAGAAACATCCAGCCAGTTAAAGATGGTTTGGTAAACACCTCCCTTGCCCTCCCTTTGTTGATGAAGCAGCATTCTTTCATCAAATCATTCCAGTATGCTCCTCTATGCTAGTAAATTCTCTATTGATCCTTGTGGTCTGCTTAATTAAAAAGAAAGTTGGAATGTAAATGTGGACAGTTTTTAGATCTTAGGATGCACACCTTTTTCTTCTCTAAAAATATGAACCCACTGTAACAACTGAATTCTGAAACTGACAGGTATTCTGGGCCCAGAGCCAAAGTCCGTATGCGTATAGGGAAGAGCACTCAGCACTTATTTGGGTGAGTGTATCAACAGGCAGTAACTCTCTCAGCCCCTCTCTGGCATCGAGATTACAAACTACTTAGACGGGCAAAAGAAGCAATCCGCAGTCAACATTTAAAGTGATGCGGGAGCCCTCAATATCCAGAGGCAGCAGAGGATGACAGAAATCATGCATCACTTCTCCTGTGTAAGTCATCCAGGACTCACAACCACAGGACATCAGTCCACGGGGCTCACGGGGCCTCTAGGAGATCAAAAAAACGAAGGCCAAAAAATCTACTGGGCTGAGAAAATCTTCACCCCAACTGAGGCTGCCTCCATTCTGGTCTCAGTGCTGCTGCTGTCATCCTTAAGCTTTCAGCATTAAAGCAACACTTTTTTTTTTTTTTTTTTTTAACTGAGCTCTGCAGGGATATACTGTGCCAGCACCTCAAATTCATTAAAATTTCATTAACATCCACTTATGGAGTTGCCACTTATTTGCTGCATAGCATTTTCTGATAACACTGCAGAAAAAGATAAATGAGATTTTCTTCTTTGGGGTGAGAAACAACCAAATTCTTTTCCAGGCTGGTTAGTTACAGTGTTGTTGGGCCAGGGTATTACCCTCTAAACATCATGTGTCAGGGGGTCCACTGGGGCCAGACCAGCAATGAGTCAAATGAATTCTGATGAACTGCGGGTACCATGATTGTGTATGGGGGCATGGTGATCCTGCACCAGCTCTTCTGTTTGTTCTCAACTCGTAATGTGGAATGTTTCCAACATATACAAAATTAGAATTTCATGTATGGCTCTACCCACTTCCCTCTTGCCTGTATTTTTTGAACCAAATGTCAGACATTATACGATGTCACCTAGATATATTTTGAGTGTATGTTTCTAAATGAGAAAGACTGTTTCCCTTCTTTTAGGAATGAGGGAGGGGCATAAGTGCAGTGCCATTACTATATCTTGAAAAACTAACAATAATTCCTTATGTTCACCGAATGCCTTGTTAGTGTTCAAATTTCAAATTGTATCAAAAATTCATACTTTTAAACATTTTTTGCATGTATAAAATGAGATCCCAATTTGAATTTTTATTGGAAGGGGTTGGTAGGTCTTTTATATTTATTTGTTTTTGACTACCATAAACACAGTACAATTTAAATTATGAAAACTAAACAAATACAGATGTATGGGGAATAATTCTGTGCAGTACCTTTATAGTCATCAAACAGAATGAACAAATGATATTTTGTTATATTTGCTTCAGATGGGATGTCTTTTAAGTTTCGCGTTCTATAGATTTTTCTCGCTCTCTCTCTCTTAATATATATGTTGAGAAAGCTGGGTCATTTGGTCTGTAGGATTTTCCAGTATGGATTTTGTTGCCCCCATGGTATAATTTGACATGTTCCTCTTTTCTCTGTATTTCTTATAAGTTGGTAGTTCTATCTGGAAGATTGATCCAGCTTAGGTTCAATTGTTTCTAAGGGTTGGGGGTGCTAAGTAATAGTATATAAGAGACACACTCATGGGTTGTGTGCATGTGTGTGTGTGTGTGTGTGCGTGTGTGTGTGTGTGATGTTGGCAATCACAGATGAGCATTGCCTCTGCCCTTTAATTCATCAAGGTTGTAAAATGGATCACTTCCTCCTCCTATTATCACTGTTTCACTTGTTAAAGAGAAACTTCTCTCCATCTAGTCTTTGGTCACCAGGTCCAGCATGTGGTTTTCCCAGCCACATACAATCACACAAGCCCTTTCTCAGAACCATCTCAACAAACTGTGGACTCAGGAAGAAAGGAAAAGCAGAGAGACTGGTTGTTCTTTTTTCTTTTTCCAACTTGTGTTGTGATGATGTATATTTGACATTCAGAAGTGCTACAGAGTGTCAGTACATTGTACACCTGAAACTAATATAACACGGTGTGTGAATTATATTGGAATTTAAAAATGAATAAATAAAAACAAAAGTTACAGAGAGCAGTGTAATATATAGTCTGATGGCTGGGAAACTTCTCATTGTCATTTGAATTTGCCTTTTCCTGATTACTAAGGAGAGTGTTGTTTTCACCTGTTTACTGGCCAGGTAGCAACTTTAACTGGCTTCTGACTTTTGTTATTAAAGACCCAGAGTGTTGGATGCCATGTGGGCAAGGGCAGGAGGTGTGAAGGCTGCAGCCAGCACACGTAGCCATGGCTCATATTATCCTCAGTGCAGCTCCATGTGAGAACCAGGGACTGAGAGGGTGTCCCATATGAGAAGACTGTTGGCCAGGCAACCAGACAGGAACAAGTGCTGGAAACCTGATACACTGGAGGTGGCCAGGTGATGGTGAAGAGTCTCAACATCTGTCAGAGGAGGAGGTCTAAGCTTCAAAGCAGCCCTGTGCCACCTCAAGAATTAGACTTGAGGAAGACTGCCCATGTGTCTACTAGGTTGGATTGAGTAAAGAATTAAAGAGAACAGGAGGTTCAGAAGAGGGAGGGATGTGGCTGGAATAGTAATAGCAGGTGCAGCCCAGAGACACCTAATGACTGGGGCCTCGAATGCTCACAAGAATCAACCAGACAATACAAATAAAAGCAGGGGGCCAAATACACTATAATTAGGAAGCCATGGGAACCCGGCCACCTGGAGATGTCCTGTCCCATTAGCTTTATTACCCAATTCGTGACTAGCACGAGCTAGGCCCAGTGTTGCCTCCCCAGACAAATTGGAAATCCAAATTTTATATAGACTCTCCTGAATTTTAAAAGCAACTTAAAAACAAAACAAATAAACAAAAAACAACAAAAAACAACATTGTCTCAGCCAAGCAATATAGCTAGAGCCAGCTTCAGCCTTCTTGGGTTTCCAGGTTGCTATCTTTGCATCAGAGGTTTCAACTCTTTCCCTGGGGCCAACAAAATGTCCTTTCGTCAAGGGCCTGGGGGTCTGCTCCCTGTTCCCCTGGCCCCACCCTAGACATGATCAGAGTCATTGATTAGGAACAAGTTATCTCCATTTCCTGTGCCCACAGACACAATAATAAAGTCCCCCCCCCCCCACTTTGGGCACGACCAAGAAAGCTCCAACCTCTTTATTCTTGTTTGTTTAGTTATTTTTGGTTTAGGATTTTTCCACATTCAGTGAAGGTGTCCTATCTATGGGTTGGAAACCAAGGTCCCTGTAGCTGTAGAAAACGGAGAAATACTTTGTCTCTAAAACAGTACGTATAGATACATGAAAGTTACAAAACTTAATTGATTCTAAGGTGTGGCAGTGAGTTATAATGCCAACCTAATTACAAATCTTTGGATAAAAATGTACTTCTAAATCACCGAAAGCATTACACATGAGGCATGAACAAAGACTGGGGATAGGTATGTAACCCGTTTTCAAGTAATCTGAAGAGTTGCCATGTGACAGACAGTATCAATTTATTCTACGTAACCTATAAAGGTAGAATTTCAGCAGGAGTAGATGCGAAAGAAATCAGGGCTTAGTTTAAATACAAGGAAGAGTCTCATAGCAGTACTTCTTGATTACAGGAACGTTCTGGTTCAGGAGGTACATTCAGGAGAGGTCTACAATAACATGGGAGCAGGAAATGGTGGCATCTGAGACCTCACCACATTAGATAATAGGTAAGTTCCCTTCCAGCTCGAATGCTAATGTTTTTATGAAATTGAAATCCATCATCAAAGGGGAAAAAATCTCCCACTAAAATTAAAAAGTTGAATCACAGCATTAAATCAAGAAAATATAGTAAAACAATGTAAATGGCTATAACGCACACCTAAAAATGTTGACTAACACCTATTATGTCAGTTATTTTACTTAATATACTTTACAATGATACAGTATGTTATAACTGTAACTAATTATAGAGCTAAGGGCACTGGAGTTAAGTGATTGGCGTAGGGTCATAAAGCAGTTAGTATTTTCATCAGGAATTAGAAGCCAAGTTCCTCTGAGCTATGTTCCTTTGATTTTGGATCCGAATTGCCGCATACTCCAGATCAGGAGTATTAAATGTTGACTTTGTTTATTCATCAAAACTCATTGCAAAGCACATTGCAAAAGCTAATATTGGGCGAATGATAAAGCAAAGGAGATAAGTGGAACAAATATTTCTTAAATATCCTCTCCACACTGGGTCATATGTTGGACCTTTGCACGTGCTATCTCATTTTATTTGCATAATATCTACATGAGGTGGGCATTAATGTCATCCTCATTTGACAGACTAGAGAAGTTAATTAGCTTGCTTAAGGCTATACAATTTGAGAGGATCAGAGCTGGAATTTGTCACCTGGATTGTAAAACTAGGCCAGATTATTTCAATTAAAATACGCAGAAACGTCTAGAGAAAAGCTGTTTGGACTCAAGAGACCTGGCACTTTGTCCAGTGATCACAGGGATTTTTTTTTTTTTTAACTTCTTGTGATTCCCTTGCCTATTTATAACATACAGATAGCTTTATTTGAATCATAATGAATTAGGTATCATTGGTAGTAATACAATTGACAGTGTCTAATTCATAGATGTTCCACTATTCTATTATTTTGGAAATAAAAGTGATTTATTTGTTTTGAGCACATAAGATTAGAAATTAATTTTGATGTATACCAGGTGCGCTGGCTGCATCCTCCACAGAGTTTTCCCTTTTTGGTCATGAAACTGTCATGATTGCCTTTAAACTAATAACAGTATTCCATTTCCTGTGCACCTGCAAAAGAGAGCCTGACAATTTTTTTTAAATAAATTTGAATTTCTTTTAAATTTGTTTAAATGGATCTATACTATTCATGTCTTGTAGGCACAGGGCAAAACTGATGTAGGAGATGGAAGAGAATACAGTTATTTTGAAAGATTTGGGGGTTCAATTAATAATTCTTTGACAATTTCCAATATTGTGCCAAGCTAGTATTCTGTCAATGGATAATATCAGCTGTTTATTGTGGAACCACTGTGTGTTATGCTGAGTGATCTGGGTATATGAGGAATATTACCTTCACCACTCCTAGGACAACAGCAAAGGTTAGCCAGCTGGTACTCTATTATGCCATTACTGGAAACTTCTCAACTTCTCCTTACGTTTCATCTCTCAAGTTGGTTTGGTTTAGATGAGTTTTTCACATTGGATACTTTATGGAGCAACTAAACATTTAGCTTAATTTGCCTTTAAATCAGAAATCCTGGAGATGGAAGTGAAAAGGCTAGCTGATGGAATTTGCCAGCATTAGCGACTCCCAGGGAGCTGAATTCACAACTTAATTTGCAACACAACGCTCACTTATTAATTTGGCTGCCTGGAATGTCCTCTATTTTTCTCTTCTTCTCAGCAATTGCCTCTTTATCCTACTGCCCTGTCTTCCCAGCAGCAACCAAAACACTCTGCACTTAGCCTAACATTTCACATTTTCATTTTACTGCAAATATATTTTATGTATCTGTCTCTCCAATTACAGTCTGTAGGGATAGCATATTATTTTCTTCAGCATCTGCCCCAGCACCTAAGAACTGAAATGAATGAATGGATGAATGGCTGGCTGGGTGGATGAGTGTCTTGCAATATGATTTCAGAGTCTCCAACCTACTCCAATCACAGCCCCTTCCTTTGCACAGTGAGGCTGGAAAAAGTTAAATGTGACAACCGAACAGATGAGACCTGGATTTGTAATGCTGGCTTGTATCTTGCTAGTACTTTCTCCAATAAATGAACCTGTTGCGATTTCACTGCTTTGTGCAGTCCTTAACAGCCTTTCAATACCTTTGTTTTAATGGCTCAAAGGAAGTTGTTGCGATGTTTGCAATGAATGCAAATCATGGATCCATAACCCTGAATGTCTCATAAAGAACCCTGCTAAAGTTATTGTACCTATACAGTAGTGTCTCTTATGAAATCCCAATGAATCAGCTTTAAACAAAACCATTCTCGCCCAAATCTGCAATGTGCAATTTTATGAGAAACTCAACCTGCTTTTACCTCCCCTTTCCCAGCCCCAACACCCTGCATAATGGAAGAAAAGCCAGAACATAGAAAATGAAGCTTGTAAAGACGGACATTCCAAGGTAAATAATGCTTATTTCAGCTAGATAGGAATGACTTCTGATTTAATTTATTCTGTCCAATGGGTACATCTTGAGAGGAGAAAATTACAGCCTCATGAACTCCAAAGCAATCACAGAGATTATTTGAAAATATGTTACATTTAAGAAAAACTAACATCTTGCCCTCATTTTATATTTTAAAGTATACAAAACCCATTCATATTTGTATTGTCTCATCTCATTCTCATAATAGCCCTGTGATTCTGGGTTCTTGCTATTGTTGTCACATTACAGTTGAGTCAACAGATTTGGACAATATCCGGCTCAGGAATGTTATCACCCTCCTCCCAAGAGCTCAGGCGGGAAACCTAGAATCTCGTCCTCTCCATCTTGAAGCTATTTGACATCAAATCAGTTACTCTTTGCTTAAATTACTTTCATATTTATCTCCTTTTTTCTAACCCCATTGTTATTGCTGTAGACTTTGTCTCACACAATATCCAGTCCATAGCAGGCATTCAGTGAGTATCTGCTGAGGGAGGGAGGAGGGGAGGAAATCAGTGAATGAGTGAGTGAGTGAATCCTTTGAACTAGGAGGTTACAATAACCTCTTATTAGCTATCTTACCTCTTGTTTCAAAATCTCCCAAATAACCCTCCACATGCCCACAACAGTGATCTTTTTAGTGTACACACTTGATATATATTATTCCTGTGATTAATAATCGCCATTTGACAGCAAGAAAAAATAATAAAGCCTCATCTGGTCAACATAACAGCTTTCCAAGATCTGCCTCTGATTACCTGTTCAGCTCTATCTCCTGCTACTTCCCTTGTCCTTTGTGATTGCTCCATATTGAAGAGGAAACAAGTCCTCCACTTATGTGCACCACATTCTCATACCTCCATCCATGCTATTTTCACTGAGGGCAAGTCAAGCACACCTCTAAGTTGCTTCTTTGAAGTCATCCCTCATTCTAACAAGTAAACCTAGAAGATCCTTCCCTCGGGAGATCACTGACTTTGAATGCATGATCTTACTGCATTGTACATATTTTCCACATGATCATTTCTTACATGGTTACATAAAATTCCTAGAAGATATCTCTTCTTTTTTTTAAAAAAAATCCTTTCATCATTACCACCATAGTGCCTGATATAACATAAGGGTGGGGCTAATTTTTAAAAGTTAGTTGGTAAAGAATGAATGAATGAGTAAGGTCCAGTGGTGTATCTGTGACTTGATCACCCAATGTCTCCTTTTTCTGGAAACTACTCTTCCTTCATTTGATATTCATTCTCTTTTGACCATATGATTCAGCATTGGTCCTAGAAGAGGCAGGCACAGACTCAGCCCTGGCCAATCAAAGCACAATGTTCTCTATTCCTAGCTTCAGGGATTCATTCTAAGATGAAATGCTGGCCTGAGCAGGACCAATCAGTCTTCACTTGGACTTTAGTCAAAAGTATCAGAGTTTCCATCTTTTTCCAGGATCTCCAGCTCTGAAGATCAAAGGGTCTAGAGCTGCCATTCTGCCCAGCATGTAGAGAGAGCTTGCCTGAAAATAAAGCCAGCACTGAGAAAAGCAAAGCTGAGACATGGAAGAGACTGACACAGGTGGCCCAGCTGGGGCAACTTGTTCCTGCCAGCCTTGCCACAAGTCCTTAAAATTTCAATTACATGAGCCAACATAGTCCCTTTTTCTTTTCTTAAGTGACTTGGGGTTGGATTCCAGACACTTGCAACAGAAAAAGCTTTGATTAATGCAGTGCTCAGATAAAAAATTAATCAGAAAAGAGAAAATCAAACCAAGGCATCCAACTCCATAAAAAATGTCCTTTCTACCTTAAACCACTGTCTCTATACTTTTAACAGCAAGTTGGGATGAAAGTATTTACAACACAGAGTGCTCCTGATTTTTCATTTCCCTAAAATGAAATCTTGAATGAGCTTTCTGAATACTTCAGAATTCAAAGAAATACAGATAAAAGAAAAGTAGTTTAAAATGGCAAATGTTAATAGCTCCTTAATTATAAAAGCATCATTGGATATTTTATAATAAAGAGCATTTAATAAGAATTAATAAGAGTGCATAATTGTTCAAAATTTAGGCAAGGACAAGGAACTCTTCAGCTGTTGCAAGAGAGAATGAACAAGCAGAGGAAAGAAAACTCTGAACTCCTTCTATTCTCGAGGGTGATTTCCCATCTCAGCTTTCTGCTTCCACTGCAGACCTCACTGTCGATCACTAGTGGAGAGTGAATGGGAATTTATGTCTGTCATAAAATGCTGTCCAATAGGTAGTTTTATAAGATTTATATACATACATTAAGTCACTCTGTCCTTTGCCATGTACCTCCAATAAACCTTGTGGTTCTCCCTCATCATTTCACACCAAATGAAAAGTGGTAATATTACCAGATTTGCAGTTAATTATCATGAAATATGACTCCTAATGATTTAACATCTTTGTTAAGAAGCCATGGTAACACGGAGCACAATGCTGGAAAACATCATTACAGCTATCATTTATCCATGACATTTACATTTTGTTCATAGTAAAAAAAAAAAAAAGGTAATTGACAAAGCACATCTATACAATATTTATTGAGAAAATAGCTTGCTCTCTTGTTGCCAGTTAGTTCAGCTTATTAAAGTTTTTTATTTATAGGATCTAACTTTTCTTATCCTTTTTAATGACCTTGAAAGTGAGTTACGTTTCCTTCCCTTTAAATCGAATTTATGGGAAAATAATCCTCCTTTGACAAAGGAGCTCTAAATTGATAAAAGAGAGTTGTTTCATATTCTGTTTCCCTGATGAGCTTCCATGTTCTATGAGGATTCCACGGAACTGTTACAAATCTTGGCTAGGGAAATGTCATATAACTTCTCTTTTCCTAAACAGAAAATGTTTTTAGGGAGGGCTCACTGTAATTCTCTCTTCTCTAATGTGTATTGCCAAGCCATGTTCGCCCTCAAAAATATTTCTGGATTCTATAATTTCAATTTCTTTAAAACTTAATATCAGCCCTAGCTTCTGAAGGACTCAGAGTACTAAAGATTCATAGGCCATCAGGGTTCAGATCTAAGAAACTATTACTCAAGAGTCTGTCTACTTAGACTGGTCTATGCAATATGATGAGTTTTGTCTACCTGGCTAGAATGGAATGTGCTATTTCCTAAGTGGCAGCCTTACTTCACCCTCGTATGTAAAATAACACTCTTTTCTCTCGTCAGCCTATTCAGCCTGTTTTATATCCTCATAGCCTTCATCTCCTCCTGATGTATAAAACATATTCTATCATTATTCCTTTATTTTCTGCACCCTTGCCAACCCCCAATAAAAATGTAAGTTCCCTGAGGACAGACTATTTGTCTAGCACATAAGAGCCTAGCACATAATCAGTACTCAATAACTATTGGCAGAATGAAAATATAATTTAATAAACTTGGAGAATCACATTAGATTCCAAATACTTCTTTATTTGAAAAGCATGGTTCAGGGGTCAAATCATATTTATCAAGTAATTTCACAGTAATTTCATTATATACCCAAGCTTCTCAAAAGTACATTAAAAGAGGTCCAACATATTGCTCACTAATTTTTTAAATTAAATTTCCTTTCTCTTTTCAATCCACAGCCCTCATAAGCTCTCTTCTCAAGAACCTTGGAAAGCTTCTCCCCTTCCTCAACTTTGATGAATTCCTTGTCTCCATCCATTTCCCCATCCCCTTTTCTCTCAGCACTTAAAAATGTAGTTGAAGTTAACCTTTTTTCCAAGAAAGAAAGACTCCATCCTCTTTATGCAGTTGAAATCAGTAGAGATGGGCAGTAATTGGGCTGGGAATTACAGCATAGTCTTTGAAGAATTCAGGAAAGGAATTTATGAATACTTTATTATTAAACACTTAGAATTATCACAAATATATAAATAAATATCCCCCCAAACAGAAACTTACACCTTAAATCACTTTAAAAATAAAGGGACAAAGAAAGCTAACTCTTGTAGAAGGAAATCTTTCTTTCTAAAGAGAGCATATTGACAAATTCAAAAAATCATAATGCATGTCCTACGTCAAAATCCAATAAAACAGTGATACCACCCTTCAGATTATGATATAGATGGAATGTTAAGTTCTTTGGCTAAATAACTGAAACCAATATAGATCCCAGCTGGTGATGTGTTAACGAGGTGAGATGTACACCCTCCAACGAGTTCTACAGAAATGTCATTGGTGTATTTAAAATCCACAATTAATATCGAACCAGTCAGCAAAGTCTACCACTAAGGTTGGAAGCATAGAATTGAGGCATAATTTTCAAAAGGCTAAACATCTGAATAAACAGTGAGCACATGTCAAAGATTTACTTAATTCCTTAATGAGGGAAACAGCATAACGGTAAAACCAGCTCAAAAAGAATTTGAGAGACCAAGTATCCATTGGCGCTGACTCAAAGAATAGTGAAGTTAGATTGCTAGTATACATACAAAACTACCTATTCCTCTAATAATTAAACATTAACCTTTCAGATTATCTTTTCTACCAGATAAATTTCACTTGCATTTCTATTTGACAAGAATCAGTTGTATCACTCTCAATTTTCCACAAGCTAATATTTACCTTTAGAAGGACGTAAAGTATCCAAACGAAAGAAAAACAGGAAAGTACATACCTATAGAGAAAGTTTCCTTGGGTGGACCTGTTACATAATACCGCAATACGACATTGAAAGAGCATAAAGTCCTTTGTTTAGAGATTTGCAAGTTTGGGATACTATTTTCTTAACATTAGTCATAAAAATAAAAGAAATGGACTAAATCTGCTGATTAGATAAATGTTCTACCAGTCACACATACACAGGAAAATCTCTACTATCAGCAAATCAATCTTAAAATACGACAAACCACACTGTATTATTATTTATTATCAAAATAAATCACAATTTTAGGGGGCTTCTAGGTGGGTCAGTGGGTTAAGCATCTGTCTTTGGCTCAGGTCAAGATCTCAGATTGCTGGGATCAAGCCCTGCCTTGGGAATCCTTGCTCAGCAGGGAGTCTTTTTCTCCTCTCCCTCTGCCCCTCCCCCTGCCCATGGGCTCGCACTCTCTCCCTCCCCAAAGAAACAAAAAAAATCTTTTAAAAAAATCAATTTTAAATATGAACATAATAGCTCTCATTTATTGAGTGTACACACACACACACACACACACACACACACATATATATATATATATATATATATATATATATATATATATATATATAACACATATATAGGAAACATAGGTATAGTGTTGCTCATTTTACAAATGATAAAAATGGCAGTCATGGAGTTAACCTGCCCAAGGTCACACTGCCAGGGTGAAGTTATTAACCTACTTTCCAGCCACTGCCTACAAATTGATACATACAACTCTATATTGGCATTTCAATACTCTAAAGCGCTAAAACAACTTACCTCCTTTCACTCATTCAGAAAAACTAATAGGTTCACTATAGTGAAATTTCATAGGCAATTCAGCAAGATTTTCTCAGCACAACAGAGTGGCCAAAACTGATGATTCCTAATCAGATAATGTAGCCAGAGACAAAATTTCACTCCAGATCTCAAAAGACAGAGGGGAAAAGATAACATCATCAAAGACTGCAAACATCTTAACAAGAGAGAAAAATGGACTTCATATATTCTCCTTACAGAATAATACACCTTTGCCTATGAGGTTTCCACCAAAAAATAAATAAAATAAAATAAAATAAAATAAAATAAAATAAAATAAAATAAAATAATAAAATAAAATAAAATAAAATAAAATAAAATAAAATAAAATAAAATAAAATAAAATAAAATAAATCTCACCAGAATCTGATCAATCTTCTAGCCATAAAACTACAAATTAAAAAAAAATACAACAGACAGGGAAACAAGAAATAACTACATCAAGGTGGAAGGACTAGATATGCAATCTCTAAATCTAGATCGAGGGAAATCTGCAGGACAAACAACACAGTTTGTGCAATAAATAAATGGCACTGAAAAGAGAGGGAGGGAGGGAAACAGAGAAAAAGACAGAGATTTTTTTTTTTTTTAGAAAAAATGAACAATGACTATTATCAAGGAAAAATAAGTTAACATTTTTTTTTGTACTGTAATAAAAGTATTAAGGTTATGTGTTTTAGGTATCTTTTCTGTTAGAAATACAAATTAAAATATTTACAGATCCCATGATAAACTGAGAATTGCTTCAAGATAATCCAGGGGTTGGCAAAACATGGGAGCGGTATAGATAAAATAATTTAGACCGTGAGATGATAATTATTAAAGCTATGATGGGCAGATGGAAATTGCTATCTTATTATTTCTCCTTCTTTTGTACACTTGGAATTTTCTATGATAAAATGTTGGGAAAAATTCACTAGGTTTTATACAGATAAATGAAGCAATAAAATATTTTTCTCAGAGGTATGGAGAGATAATTGACATATTATATAAGTTTAAAGTGTAAAATGTAATGATTTGATAAATGTATACATTGTAAAATGACTACCACAATAGGGCTAGTCCATCACTTCACATAGTGACATTGTGTGTGTGTGTGTGTGTGTGTGTGTATGTGCAGGTGTATAGTAAGACCTTTTAAAATCTACTACCTCAGCAACTTTCATATATAGTGCAATGTTGCTAACTGTAATCACCACGTTGTACATGACATGGGTAGAACTTGTAACTAGAAGTCTGTATCTTTTGACCACTTCACCTGCCCGGCAACCAACCGCCAATCTCTTCTCTCCTTCTATGAGTTGATGATGTCCCACAAATCCCATAAGCAGGCTTTCTTAACCCTTTTTCATTCTTTATTCTTGTGTTTCTCTGACTGAATAATTTCAAATGACATATGTTTTCGTTCACTAACTTTGTTTTGCTTGCTCAAGTCTGATGTTGAATCTCTATTGGATTCTTCAGTTCTATTTTTCATACCTAGGATTTTTGTCGTTGCTGTCGTTATTTTGATGATTTCTATTTGTATGCTCAATGTCTCATTTGTTCATGCACTGTTTAATTTCATTTAGATTCCTGGGTATTCTTGTAGTTTACTAAAGTATGAGAGCATTCTTTTGAATTTTGTGTCTGACACGTCATAGATCTCCACCTCTTTTGGATCAGTTATTGGAGCTTTATTCGTTTCCTTTGTTCCTGTCCTATTTACCTGATTCTTTGATCCTTGGCTCTTTGCACTGGCATCTATGCATTTGAGTAAGCTGTCTCCTTTTCTGAACTTTACAGGTTTGCTTTGGCATGGAAGGATCTTCACCAGTCCCCCAGCTTGAGGTACTGAACAGGTCACCTGGCAGCATCTATGGGCAGGCAGGGCTTGCTATTGGAGTCTCCAGTTGGGCAAGGCCACTCCCTGTGCTCTGAGGTAAAGGGATGGGCGCTGCTGCAGGCTTTGCAGGGTGATGGGCCTGCTTTAGAGGCATGTTCAAGCAGGGCTACTAGATGGCCTCCCTGCTTGGGTACGGCTGCTGGCTGCTGGCTGGTGGGGCCACTGATGGAACTCTGCAATCACCTGTGTTTGGGTGATATTGCAGGTTGTGTTCCCTGCCAAGGTGATGCCACTGGCTGTACTCTGCGATTGGGCAAGGTTACAGGCTAGGCTCCCCAATTGCTCCTGGTCTGGTATGGTCTCAGGCTATGCTCCCTGAATAAGTGGTGTCACTGACTGGACTCCATGTTTAAGTGGGGTGCAGGCTATACCCTGATATAGGGCAAAGCTACAGGCTGGCTTCATGATCAGATTGGCTGCAGGCTGGGCTCTCTGGTTGAGAAGGGCATCCAGCTATATCTCACAGTTGGGTGGACTAGAGACTGTGCTCTGTGATCAAGCAGGGTCCCTATCCAGGCTCCCTTGTCAGTTGGGACTGCAAACTATGCTCCATGGTTGTGTGGGGTCACTGGCTGGGCTTCCTGCCGGGGCTTGGCTACAGGCTGTGTTCAGCACCTGGGCAGGGCCTTAGGGTGGGCTCTGCTATAGGGCAGGGCTGTAAACTAGACTCTACAGCTTGGTGGCACTATAGGCTGTGCTCTGAGCCTGCCCAGAGCCACTGTTCAGGCTCCCTGATTACGTGGGGAGAGATGTTATGCTCAACAATTGGCAGGGCTGACGGCTTGGCTCCTTGCACAAATAAGGACTGTAGGATGGGCTCCATAGCTGCCCAGGTTTTCTGGCCAGGCTTCCTGGTATACAGGCTATACTCAGCATTTGAGCAGCACTGTAAATGTGCTTCTTTGCCCAGGGCTGTAGACCAGGCTGCAGAGTTAGTATAGCTTGTTGGCTGGGCACCCAAATCAGGCAGAACTGCCAAATGAACACCTTGGCCAGATGGGGCTACCAGCTTGGATCTATAGATGGCCAGGGCCACTGGCTAGGATCTCTGCTTAAACACTACCACATGAAGAAATTCAATCCACCCAAATCTGAGCACTGGCTGCTGTAAGTCCCTTCCCCCTTCTCCATCTCTCTCTGATCTCTAGTTGTTGATCCGTGCAGATTCCCCCATTTAGTCACTTTAGGTGAAACCTGAATGGGCTTTGCAGGAAGTGTCCTGCAATGCTAGGGGAGCTAGATACCCACCTGGGGTGCTCTTTTCCTTCTGGTGGAACCATAGGCCCGGGGGTCTCTCTCAGTACATCACTGTCCTGGCCTGGAGGAAGAGCAATGCAGGCAGAGTGCAGCTGTTTCTCTTATCCTTCTAATGCAGTCCTTCTCAGGCTCTGTGGTCCTGGGGATGCTTACCTCACCTCTGGTTCTGGGACTATCACAGTGGTGTCTTGTCTATGGATTGTCGCTAGCTGGTCTTCTTGTAAGGGGGACTGAATTTGGGAATAAGCCATGTACCATCTTGATGATGTCACTCTCCTAAAATCATCTTTATAATTATTTTTTAATATGTATCTCTCTAGGAGAAGTACCTAGTAAGCATTACTGATCTATAAAGATTCTTTTAACTTACTGAACTCATTCTTTGTTTTTCTCAGGTAGCTGAAAAAAATCTCATCCTTGCCAATTTCCATTACTACTAGAGAAGCAGCTTTAAAGTTATCCCAAATTCAAGATTAGGTTATTAATCAACACAGAATCAGAAATCGGTTGGGGCTAGGGGGTTATAAATCTTCCCAGAAATCATACATCAGCTTTTGTTAACAGAACATCACTTAAGTAATATAAAAAGTCAATTAAAAATCACACGGATCACTTCTGCTTTGTAAGAAATAATTTTATTACTTATTTGAAAATTTATACTAAATATTATGTCTTCAAATGACCAATACTGAAAGAGAAGGAAGATGAGTGTCATCATACAATGACCAGGAGGCTAAATGAACACTAAGAAGTAACTGAACACCAAATTACTGAGTTCTTTGTGGTCTCCACTCCTGAATTATCTTCTGAATTGTACTCTCCTTTTCTCTCATCTACTCTCTATGGTAGATTTTTAGTAGAAATCAAAGGTAAATTTCTAACAAAATTAAAGCATGTGCATATTTCAAGATCCTACCTAAAAGAAAATATAGCAAATGATGAATAGGAGAGAAAGGTGTGCAAGAGAAGATGTGAGGGAAGACAGACATTTCCTTAAAGAGACAAAGGACTCAAAATTTATAAATTTCTTATCTGATCAAACGAATCATCTTTCAGTGGAACGAGTAATTGGTATCATTGATCTTGCCTTTAACAAACAGCTGATGCTGTTTTTGGCAACACATTCATAACCAAAGAAGAACATAATTGGTATCAGCGGGAATGCTTTTGGCTGCAAGTAACATCCCAAGTCAGCTAATTTAACCATTAAGCGAATAAACAAACAAACTCAAAAGAAGGAATCCTGAAATGAGGTGGCTTTGACACTTTCTGAATTTCCTCTCTGCCAGCTTCACCCAGTTAGGTTTGTCCTTGGCACCCATCCCATCATGGCTGAAAGAAGGCTACCAGAGTTTCTGGCATCTTAAAAAGATACCATACTATCTACTTGCAAAAGAAAAACGGTTCCTTCCCATGTGATCAATTATAAAGAGAAAGAAATCCTTTCCCTGAGTTTCTGAGCCTACTTCTTGAATGTCTCATTAGGAAGAACTGGATCAAAACTCACTCCCAATCCATTCACTAGCAAAAATAAATCAGATCTCCCTGACTAATGAGGTTATAACCTTGAGTAATGTGGAGGACAGGTGAGCAGAATTCTGCTGCACAGGAAGAAAGGCTGACTATCTGTTAAATAGGTTCCTGTAATCTGGATTACTGTTTATCAAACCTTGATTTTAGAATTGCTTGCAGTCCTGTTAAAATGCAGATTTTAACTCAGAAGTTCTAAACTGGAGCCTGAGATTTGGCATTGCTAACAACCCCACTGGTGATTCTAACACTTTGGGTTCACAGACAACACTTTAGGTAGAGGATCCAGTGTCTAGAGAACTAGATGAAAAGCAGTCTAGTATGATGGAATCTAAACTGGGATAGAATTCGTAGCTGTGTGATCTTGGATCTATTAAATCCTCTAAGCCTCAGGTGAAGGAAAAGAGGGAGGGAAGTGGAGAAGGTAGGAAGGAAGGAAGGAAGGAAGGAAGGAAGGAAGGAAGGAAGGAAGGGAGGAAGGAGACCTGGTAATGGGAATCTCTGAAGCGCTTGGATTACTACTCACTTTTCTAATTTGTCAAGGTCACTCTATAGTGACAAATGAGAGAACTGGGCAGAAATAAACAGGATAGTGTTTAATAAGTACACTTGGGAAGAAAAAAGAAATAAACTGTACCAATAAAAATCTGGGAATGGTGACAAATGTATATGTATGACAGAATAAAAGGCCTCAGGGTCCCAGTGATAGCAAGCTATATTGAAATACTGCAGTGATGTTATAGTTATAAAACTTACCCTGCCTTTGGGATGCCTAACAATGCATATATTATGTTCTGGGCTGCAGAGTTTTGAAGGATAAAGATTTTAGCCCCTGCATTGTACCCAGAAGGGAACTGTAGCAGACTTAGGGACCAATCGTGAGGAAAGAGTGAAGGAACAGTAATCCTCATTCTAAGAACACCTAATTAGTCACACTTAATCCAACTTCCCGGCAGGATTGTGTCGTTACTTGAGGGGAGGACAACTGACTGTTTCCCATGTTGTAACGTCAGATAGAGAAAGTGAACAGGATTTCAATAGCAGAATGAGGGTGGAAAAAAAAAAAAAAAAAAAAAAAAAAACAAACCTTGGCACAGTGCTGGGTGTAGACTCCTTCCAGCCTTGCTTCTTAGTAGCCCTGTGTCTTTGGGTATTTTGCTTAACTTCTTCCAGTCTCAAGTTCCTTCATTCCAGAGCTTAGTAAAGCTTAGACACAAATAGAAAATGTGTCTGGCCAGAGCAGGTGCTTAATAAATGGGAACAAATATTATAATAATTCATAATAAAAGAGTTGAAGTTAGCAGTAGCTTTCTGTGCTACATACCACAGTGGTCCTTCAAAAACTAGGGAACTAATAGTTTAGTGGTCAATGTACACGTAACACAGCAGCATCACACGGAGCTCCATAATCTCACCTACCCCCCTGTACAACACCCCCAAAATATGGGCGATATGAAACATGTTATTAACTCTCAAAGGAGGGGTACTGTTCTGATACCCTGACCATTTCCCTTACCCCTGCCCCTCCAATCCATGCAGCTCTTCTTTCTCTATCTTCTTCCCAAAGAAATAAGGGTGGCTGGCCTTCTTTCCCAATAGAATTGTAACATTTGGCACAAGTTATTTCATTGCCTTCATTAGGCATAAAATTCAACCAAATTAAACAGCACTGGTCATTCCATTTTTACTATAAGAGTGCTTACTGGACCTTGCTTTGCAGGTGTCCCAGAGTTTTGCAAATCTGTTTTCCAAATGTAAAATGGTTGCCCAATATGGCCTGCTTTCTCCTTGAATTCTGGTTACATTTCTGTGCACCTGAAGTACATTTTTTTAAAAAGGCGATATTTGTGCTTAGATTGGGTTCTGTTTCCTTCAATAATGATAATGAAAGTTTGAGGGTTTTTTGCATAAAACCTGCAATAAATAGTCAGTAGAAGCTTCTTTCCTTAAAGGCAAGAGCTGAGGGAGACCTGAAAATATGTTTTCTTTTGTGTCGTTAATGGCTTACATTTGGGCCTTCCTGCAGAGCTTAAAAAACCTCTAAATAGTCCTTAGAGATACAGGTGGACAGAAAGATCACGGCATTTTGAGCCCTCACTGCTGCCTTCTTCACAATTACCCATACGACGTTTGGAAAGACATCTTGGAGAAACACCTGGGATTCACAGGAAAGCCAGGCTGTTGAGCCTGGCTATTCTCTGCAGACAACCATGACTGTTAAAATGGACTTTCAGCTATCCCTAGGCTGAGAAGGTAGAGCTTCAGCCTGATTTCAAAGAATAGAAATTGCAGAGCCAAAGTGCAAATCACTGCCCAATTATTACACATCCATTAATAATGCAAACCAAACTATAAGAATAAAACATACAGGAATTTTCAAATTTAGTAACTTGAAGAAGCTAGTGAGAAATTAATGAGAAAAGATAAAATACAAGTTCACATAGCACTTCACAAACACAATAACACGCCTATTTGAATTCCCTGAGAACACTGTTACATAGAGGTGGTTTAGAAATGCTACAAGCAGTAATTCATAATGATGATAGTATTAATGATGATAATGATAAGCACAATGACACCTTTTAAGCACTTATTACTATGTGTGAAACCCTGTGCTAAGAGCTTTATAGGTATTATCTCATTTAATCTCATTTAATCTGGTACAAAAGTTCTGACAAATTCTAGGCAAAGAGTTGATATTAGGATAATAAAATTTTCTTGATACTTAAATCTAGGACACCTGCCTAAAGGGCAAGGATTTTCATTTCAAATCTTTTATGCCACTGCATAGTGCTTGGCATAGAAGAGACACCGCATTCATTGAATGAATGAGGCCGGGTTGGCAAGATTTCAAAGTCCAGAAGTCTGAGTTACTTCTGTGAAACTAATGCAGCGTGATAAACTCTTTCACTGGTACTACATCATTAAAAGTGATTACTACTTTATTTCTAAATTATTTATAAGGAAGATTTTACTTTTACAATCAAAAAGTCATAAAAGTTTATCCCCCCAAACAATGCTGTCTTACAGAAATAACGGCACAAATGCATAAAGATGATTGGGTAAGAATATTCATTGCAGCACTGCTTGGTAAAACAAACATAAAACAGAGCCATTTAAATGTGTGTAGAGAGAAGAGAAAAGGAAACAAAGCTGGAACTTTTATTTCCTATATTATATAATTAAAAAATTAAACGTTGAGGTAATGGATAGTCAACAAATACCATGCATTCATTCTGTGGACACCTACATTGATTTGGGATCATGTGTAACTTTTCTTTTTTCCCTTTTTTTATGTTCTTCAAATGACAAGTCTTTTAAGAAAAATAATAGTTATGGGATGCCAGGGTGGCTCGGCTGGTTGAGCGTCCAACTCTTGATTTCTGCTCCAGTCATGATCTCGGGGTCATGAGATTGAGCCCCAGGTCGGGCTCCACACTCAGCATGGAGTCTGTTTGAGATTCTCTCTCTCCCTCTCCTTCTGTCCCTCCTCCCACATGCGTGCTCTCTCTCTCTCTCTCTCTCAAATAAATAAATAAATAAATAAATCTTAAAAAATTAATAATAATAGTCAGATTTTTGTCACAGAGTCAGGAAACCAGAGTCGCCTGAGTACAATATGGATTGGTGTGTCTTTCTAAGAAGGGACCTCAGACAGCTGCATACCCGCTGGGCTTCTTTCACAGTGGAGAATTTAACAGCAGAACACAACACAAGTTATTCCGCTGGTTTTCATTAGGCGTAAAAATTCACCCAAGTAAAATAATAATGCTATTCCAAAACACTTTTACTATAAGAGCCCTTACCCTGAACTTTATTTTGTCCCAATGTTTTGTGAATATTTCCTAAATGTAAATTGTTGTCCAGGATACTCTGTTTTCTCCTTGCATTCTAGCTACAGTAAGTTTCTGTGCACTTGAAGTGCATTTACAAAAAGGCAGTATCTGTGCTGAAATTAGGTTATGTTTCCTTCAGTGATGATAAAAGCAGTTTAAGTTGTTTCCCTTTCCCCCACTGGATATTTGGGAACCACTCATGAACTGCTGGGAGTAAAGGGACCCGCACTGCTCAGAGACAGGCCTGACCCTACAGGTCAAACACAAGTCACCTATGTCTAGGTATAGCTTTGTGCCCTAAATGGAACTTCTTCCCTTTGGGACCCTATCCATATACACTCGGAGCAGATCAAAGACTTCTCTAAACTCCCTTGGAGACTTGTGCTTACATTCAGCCTAGAATTTACAGCCCGGCGTGTAAGGATCAGCTTATTCATTTGTTTCTCTCAACAGAGGACCATTTATCACCACCAAGCTAGTTGCATTTTGACCTAGAGACTTCATATTCAGTAAATTTTATGTCTACTATATCTTGAATCTACCACTTTTGAGGACCCTCCATTCTGTCTTCCACAGTGGCTGTACCAGTTTACATTCTTACCAACAGTGCACAAAGGTTCCCTTTTCTCCACATCCCTGCCAACAACACTTGTTATTTCTTGTTTGTTTTCATGATAGTCATTCTAACAGGTGTAAGGTGACAACTCATGGTGGTCTTGATTTGCATTTCTCTGATGTTTAGTGATGTTGAGTACCTTTTCATGTTAGCTATCTATAGATCTTCTTTGGAAAAATTTCCATTTAGATCCTCCACCTATTTTTTCAATCGAATTCTTAGTTTTTACCTATTGGGCTGTGTAAATTCTTTACACACTTGGATATCAACCCCGTAGGAGATACATGATTTGCAAATATTTTCTCCCACTCAGGAAGGCTGGCTTTTAGTTTTGTTGATGGTTTCCTTTGCTGCACAGAAGCTTTCTAGTTTGATGTAGTCCCACTTGTTAATTTGCTTTTGTTACCTTTGCTTTTGCTATCAAACCAATATTTATTGTATCTAGAGTAGAGACCAGGAGAAAGACCAAAATCACTTTGGCAGAAGAATGAGGTCTGACATGTCCGAAGACTGGGTCTATGTATCTGTAGATGTGAAGGAAACACAGCCCCAGTAGAGCTGGACATTGAGCTACTGGAGTCCAACTGTAACACGTTCAAAACACAGCCTCAGTCAAGCCAGACTCTTTTACCAAATTTTTTTTTTTTTTTTTTTTGCCCCTGGGCTTTCAGCCTACTACAAATAGATCCTGATGGCTGTGTTCCAGTCTTACTCCTGTTTCCAAACAAAAATGTAGTAGTAACTCTTTCTTGTTTTCTGGGTCTACTTTAGTTCCTCAGATGATAAACACCTTTCTTCGTGTCTCCTTATTCTTAGTAGTCATGAGGCAAATTTGTTTTATTAAGTCTTTAGAACTTTCTTAGCTCAATTCACCCTTAATAGAAGGGTAAAGACCATGCAGTCATTGTTATAATAGCTACTGTTTGTTTAGTGCTTATGTGCAAACCAACCACTGTGATAAGTGCTTAGCATACATTATCTTCAATCCTTACAACTTGCCCAGGTAGATATTACTATTCCCACTTCAAAGATAAAGAAACCAAAGCTCAGAGTAATTACATAAATTGTCCACTATTGTAGCTGTTACAACAGGGAAGACAGAATTGGAACATATTTTGTTAGAGGACTCTAAGATCTGAATCCTCCCACCATCCACTACACACTATGTCCCTGTAAATACAGTACCCAATTGTCCAAGCCAACATTTGTATCCTGATACTCTAAGCTGCAGAGGGGAAATCAATCACGTAGCTACCTATACTGCCTCTTTCATCTCTAGGCCTTCAGGAAAAATTGCCTTTTCCTCACTCTGAGATCTTTTATGCCTACTCAGCAGTTTTCATACAAAGCCAAAATCTCACCTTCTTTGTTGACTTTCATTTTCTTTTTTAAAGATTTTATTTATTTATGTGACAGAGAGACAGCCAGCGAGAGAGGGAACACAGCAGGGGAGAGGGAGAGGAAGAAGCAGGCTCCCAGCAGAGGAGCCTGATGTGGGGCTCGATCCCGGAACACCAGGATCACGCCCTGAGCCGAAGGCAGACGCTTAACGACTGCGTTACCCAGGCGCCCCTGTTGACTTTCATTTTTGCAGTTCACGGTATAAAAGGTGTCTGCTGGGGTAAGGAAGTTTAATTTTTAGAATCTCAGGAAGTAGTGGATTTCTTTTAACACATTTCAAGGTTAAGGGAACAGCACGGACAAAAGTAAAGACTTACCAATAGCAGCGCCATGACAAGTCCAGGCTAACGAGCAGTAGGAATAACAGAAGTCAGAGGAGAGGGGCATTGGATGGGAAGACTGGTAACTGCAAACATTATTCGATATAAATGTACTTTATCTGGAAGTGAATTGTATAGATTATTTTACTCCTCAAACTGGAAAAGATAATTGACTGCACTATGATCTGGAAATGGTCAATTTCTCCTTTTTAACTTGCATACTGCATTCGGAGATTGTTTGTTCATTCCATGCCTCTGGGACCATGAATTCCCACCATTCACACAGTAAATGTAAACAATATGTATGTACAGTGCTGAAGGGAAACAAAAGAGCAGCCTCTTAAAAGTGATCGTGGCATCAGATGTGTTTCTGCCTATGCTAAATGCTTCACAAATTGATTATTATAAATAGCAAAAAAAAAAAAAGTCCTGAGAAATAGTTTACTTATAATTGACTATGACAGAGAAACACTGGCCCTGTAAATTGAAATAATTTTCCCTATGTGTCTTTTTTTAATGACTTCCAAGGAAATAGACTTTTACAAAATACAATTCCTACTATAATTTGACTAGATAATTCCAATATTCTGTTTGATACACAACAGGAGGTGAGAGAAGAAAACTTTGGGAAACTATCCAATATTTTGGTGAAAAAATCTTTTACTGAATACAAAGAATCATGAAATGTTAATACATCGGGACAGCTCTAAAGCCGCAAAATAGAAGTTTATTTTTTTTTAATTATTTTTATTTTTTTTATTTTAATGTTTTTTTTATTATATTATGTTAGTCACCATACAGTACATCCCTGGGTTTTGATGTAAAGTTCCATGATTCATTAGTTGCATACAACACCCAGTGCACCATGCAAAACGTGCCCTCCTTACTACCCATCACCAGTCTATCCCATTCCCCCACCCCTCTCCCCTCTGAAGCCCTCAGTTTGTTTCTCAGAGTCCATAGTCTCTCATGGTTCATTCCCCCTTCTGATTACCCCCCCTTTCTTTATCCCTTTCTTCCCCTACCAATCTTCCTAGTTCTTATTTTGAACACAGTTTTATATATCCATAGTCAATTCTCAAATTTCCTTTTTTCAGCACATAATTATTTTCCTAATTAACTAATTAGACACTTTAGCAGGCTTAAAAACTACACAGGTTAACTACATAACTGTTTAATGCTTACTGTTACTGAAAACAATGGTGTTAATAAGGGTTGAGTTCTTCAAGCATGTTTTTCATCTTTCCCTAAGAATATAATTCTGTGTTAGGCAGTGCTTTATTATAAATGTTAAGGGTGGGCAGAGTGGGAACACATCCCAAGTTGCTACTTTGAAATCTAGCATTTCATAGATGGAAGTGTAGTAGTTCCATGCAACTGTATCTCAGTTAGTAAGAGCCTGTTTACTAACTGTGGCAGACCACGAGGTATCTTGGGGACAAAGGCAGGTGTGTTCTGTAACTATTTCTGTATAGGCTCACCCATGCTGGACTATTACTGGTCTTGGGGTAGGGAGGCCAGCATGGCTGCATCACAGATCAAAAAGGGAGGTTAAGGCAGAAAGTTTCTACAGAGATTTAGGGTTCACCTACCTTTCACATTCATTCACTCATTCATTCATTCATCCATCAGTGTAATGTATTAAGCCCATAATACATGCCAGAAAAAGAGCTAGGCGTTGTACGGGCCTGCCCTTCAGAAACTGAGCAAGGAGATGTAGTAGGCAGAGAAACAAACAGCGAATTGCAATACCCTGTGATATGCACTCTTCCCGATTTGAGCACAGAACTCTGGGGTGGGGGGTGGGGTGCTGGCTGTGAGGAGATGAGTTCCTGGGAAGCATGGGGAGGTCTTCTGAGGAGAGGTGACCTCTGCATCATGGTGACTAGGAGTTAGCCAAGTAGGGGCGGGAAGAGGGGAGAGGGGAAAAAGACAGTTCTGCAGATAAACTTGTGAGATACTGAAGGATAGCTTTCCATTGAGGCTTTTGCATGGCCTTGTCCCCACAGCTGTTCCTACCTTCCTACTGCCTCACACACAAGGCTTTAGCCCCTTGCTGTTTCTCTGCACCTCTCCTAATAAAATTGAAATTGCTCAAACAATGGCTGCTAAGCCCCATGAACAATTCCTCCCTCTTCCTGCTAAAGCCTATAAACATTTAACCCCCTCTCCCACTTGGAACCTTTGCCCAACTTCTCAAGCCCAGGTATTCTAGAGTAAAACAGAAGCTCACACTAATGGTGCTCTGCTTGATTCCCTCCACCCCCTCCCTGTAATCTGTCCCCTACATACAGAGAACAACACAGAGGCAGAAGCAGAGATTCCATTTAGGTAACTGCAAGAAGTTGAGTGGCTGAGTCAAAAATTGGGAGGTGAAGACAAGAGTGGTGGGCGCTATATAGGGTCTTTGAGGTAACCGAGAGATAGATGGATTATGGTAGGCCTCGAAAGCCGTTAGGATTCGGGACTTTGTACGGAGGCTCACGGATCCTTTAAAGGGGTCCATTCAGGATCCAGTAAAACAAGAGGCAAGTGACATGGAATTGAGACATGGAACATGGATGATACTGACAATGGGGTGGAAAGGAAGAAAAATGGCAACAGGGAGACACTTGGGAGGTAACTGCTGTTTTCGAGGTGAGAGAAGAAAGTATGTTGCCATTGTTTTTCACCATTTGTTTGGTGAGGATTCCACTGGGGACACTGGTCAAGCCCTGATTGCAGCTAGTTAGCAGGAGTCCATCCTCTCTCCTCAAAGTGTATAAAGGAGGCAGACGCCCTTAGAAACATCAGCACAGTGCATGGCACGTGGTTGGTGTTCAGTAAATATTCATTGCCTTGAACGGAAATATTTTAGAAGTTACTGAGGCCTCAGGCTTATCTACGTGAAGGGCAGTATGACAATATACTGTCCTCAAAACCTGAAGAAAACCTGCATTCTTTTTACATCCTTCTGCCATGATTAAAAAATAATAATAAATAAAACAGAAGCAGAAGTTTTCAAATGAACATTTAATGTGTTTCTATAGTTTGCGATCCTAGTTTACGGATTTATTTTTTTTTTAAGTTTGTTAAGAGATGGTTTAAAAAAATACCCACATTTTCCAATTGTGCCACCATCTGGGCAAACAATGTAAATATTTATAAGCAAAGTCTTAGGGTAAAGACTGATGTTCTGCAGTATGTTGAAACCTGATAGTATTGCCTTTCAGAATTGCCCATGGTTTCCCTCTATTGTGCTCCTTTACAAAGCCTTTGAACAAGCATGTAACACACTCAGGGAACATTAGCAGATGCTAAAATATTTTATTAGCTGATTTATTAAGCTATTGAGGGTCATTCTTTGAAAAATGGGGAGAGAAATCCAGACACAACAGAAGTTAGAAAAATCAGAAATCAACCTTTGCAACAATGGTAGCAAGTAACTTTTTTTCTCTTTGTTAACATACCAACATAATTCAAAACAGAACAATGTCTGTGTGAATGCTTGTAGCTGCTTCTTCTTAATTTTTTTTCCAGTGAGAGAAGGTTTAGGAAAAGTGCAGAAGTGGGAAGGGAAGGGAAGGGAAGGGAAGGGGAGGGGAGGGGAGGGGAGGGGAGGGGAGGGGAGGGGAGGGGAGGGGAGGGGAGGGGAGGGAAGGGAAGGGAAGGGAAGGGGAGGGGAGGGGAGGGAAGGGAAGGGAAGGGAAGGGAAGGAAAGAGACCTCACAAAATTTTCCTCATCTGATGGCTGGAACTGGTATCCATCCTTTCAGACAATGCATGTTTTTTCTCTGGGTCTCATTTTGAGATACAAATAGTCTGGGAAAAGTAAATGGAAGTAAGTCACTTCCAATGTCTTATGCTTCTAACATGTCATCCTTAGGACAGGCAGACTAAAGCCTAAGGAGGAAACTGAGTCTTGGAAAAGGCTGGAGAGCTTGTAGGGTGATCAGAAAGCCATGCTCAGCCTCTCTTCCTTGCAATTCTACAGACAACTACGTTGGCTTTACGGTTTTTCCCAGGTTCTGCCATGTTACTAAAGGAATATGACAGAATGACTGCTAATTCATGTAATGATTTTCATCTATAATATACAAAGTGTAACATGCATTAATAACTAGGATGAACCCAAACTATTGACCCTTTTAGAATCCTACCAGATCATGAATTATCAAATATCGGATTGGAAACAGTCCACATTCTGGCTCTTCTTAAAATACTGAGCTTTACTTTGCATTTACTGTTTTTCAAAGAGGCACCTTCTATTGATATTCACAAAGCAAAGAGGCATAATCAAAGGAAATAGGAAGACAGAGACATCTTGTCAACCAGAATGACCCAAACTTGATTTTGTTCTGCAAATGATGGACTTTAAGATACCTTCTCTTTTTTTGGAAGCCAAATCAATTGCTTATAAGTCTGTGCCATTTAAAAAGTCGTGATGGACAGTTCATGCTACTTGTTAATACTAAAGCAATTGTTGACAACTGTTCTGGATTTCAACGTCTAATTAAAGCTAAGTGGTTGAATTTGCATACAATAAACAATAGAAGAAACTTGCATCACCAGTCCCACAGGCATAATCACCTTCACAATACAATATCATTAAAACTTGCATGCTAATTATAGCTAATTGCTCCATGCAAATAGAAGCCATTTCATTCAGAATATAGACTTTCTTTCAACAGCTTAAGTATTGATGTTCATCTAAAAAGACCCAAGATGCTTAAGGCACCATCAAAGAAAAATTGTTCGGGAAAGGTTTTTGTGGTTTGTCTCCTAAGTTTCAAAAACTTAATTAATTAATAAAATACAATAAATCAGTCTAGGATTCTTACTGAAAGTATTCAGCTCCTCAGTCAAAGCAAGCCAATTAGACTTAACTTGCTTATTAATTTTACTTGTTGGCAGAATGTGAAGCTGCCCAATTAGAAATGAATAAAACAAGCATTCAGCAGTTTTTGGTTAAACAAATATTATTAATATCATTAAATCCCAAAGAGGCCCTTTTGAAATTTTTCCCTAATTAATTCTGGAAGGACACGTGAACAGTAAAATATCACATGTTTGATGTGGACACTAACCTGCCCTTCTCCAAAGTTAGTGCTAAATACTATAAATCCAATGACCAACTGTCCACAGTCAAATGAAAAAAAGGGGGGGGGGCTAAAATAAAAGCCATGTATAAATGGATCACTAGAGCTGCACCTTGTTTATTGTGGATTTAGAGCTTTCCTGAGGTGATTCTGCCTTAATTGAACCTGGAATTTTTTTAGCAGGTATTATCAGTAGGTATTATTATTATTTTTTTTTAAATCTTTCTTATTGAAATACACTTGACACACAATTGTTAGTTTCAGGTGCATGACACAGTGGTTCAATAACTCTACGCACTGTGCTATCCTCATCCCAAGTGTAGCTACTATCTGTCACCATACACTAACACCATTAACAATACTCCCTATGCTGTACCTTTCATCCCCATGACTTACTCATCCGTAACTGGAAGACTATACCTCCCACTCCCCTTCCCCTGTTTTTGCCCATTTCTTCTCAGCACCTGCTACCCACCCCCCCTGCCAAGAAACCACTAGTTTGTTCCCTGTATTTATGGGTCTGTTTCTGCTTTTTTGTTTGTTCATTTGTTTTGGTGTTTTTAGATTCCACGTATAAGTAAAATCATGTAATATCTGTCTTTCTCTGTCTGGCTAATTTCATTTAGCATAATACCCTCCAGGTCCGTCCACGTTGTCACAATCATGCAGCTCATACAGAGAGGCCAAGGAATTGTGGTGCAGTCATATTTTATCTACTCCTTGGAAATAATACTAAAAAGATTGAATAACCCCACAGCTCACAGTTTATTACCCACTGGGAAAGCTCAGCTAGTAAAAATAGATTTTAAATTAATAAATATTTATGGATGTGACTTGTTTCTTAAAAGGAAAATTAATATCAAAGAGGAAAAATGAAGCTAAGTAAACATTGTATTTTTTAACAGCAGAAATAGTCAAAAGGTGTTTCAGGGGAGATTCCATTCCATTCCATTCCATTCCATTCCATTCCACTCCACTCCACTCCACTCCACTCCACTCCACTCCACTCCACTCTCCACTCCACTCCACTCCACTCCACTCCACTCCACTCCACTCCATTCCATTCCATTCCATTCCATTCCATTCCATTCCATTCCATTCATTTTGCCACATTCTGTTCTATTCTGTTCCCTGCCTGCAGCTGAAGGCAAAAACAAAACAAAACCAAGCTAGATGCTGCTTCTTTCAGATGCATCCTGCTCAGCTAGAGACATAAATTGTGATATCTTCCAGATTTCATTCCCTGTATGGGGTAAGAGAAGAAAGGTACGGAAGAAAAAAAAAAGAAAGAGAGGGAGAAGACCCATGGGGGAAGAAAGGGGATTTCAGAGGTATGGCTAATAATTAGAGGCTCTGCTCAGTTTTAGTGCCTGCTTGGATCCCAATCTTCTTGTCTTCACTGTCTTCTGCTTTCACTGTCCTTAGCATTTTCTTCCAAAATAGTTTCAACGTTCTGACATATGAATGTATGGCTTTAAAAACAGCTAATTTATAACTCCCTGCCAGCACACGGATGATTTGCTTTTCACTTTTTAAAAACCACCACCACAACAAATACAATCAAATATCAAGTAAATATATCTTATAATCTGTCCCTAGTCATAGTAGTCATCTGTCATAATAGCAACAGAAAACTGTTCATGAAATGGCACTTGGAATCCGCCTACTTTGCCCTTCCTTCTACCTATCGCCATCCCTCCAGCCCCCACAAGGCTTTGTCTTACTGGAAATTTTCTCTTAATTTATAGGAGCCTTACCTTAGTCATCTGTCCTTAGCTTTCCTCCACTTGGAATTCCCCTATCCTTCCTTTCTCCTACATTCCATTGTTTCCGAATTTTTTTTATTAATAAAATAAGATCCAAGACTTGAAAATAAAGCAAAAAGATAGTATAATGTCACCCAGGGGCAAAGGCTCACCCAAGAATTATCTACGGTGAATACACTTTGTTCAAATGATTACTATTGAAAAAAGATCCCAAATATAGCAAGGCTATCTGCTATTCTGTAGATTTTTATTCAGGAGAGATGAAAATAATATATATTCAGGAAAAATGATAATTTCAAAAGTTATGCGCTTTATTACCCTGTAGGAAATTAACTAGTTTTATACCTAACCTAGGAATCTTACCTTAATATTCCTTTATTAAATTGCCTATACATATCTAGCTCCTCAAATGCTTTTTGAATTGGTTCTATCATCTTGCTGGTTCTCTTAATGAGTTGAACAAAATCTTTGAATTTTTATGTTTGTGTAAAACCACAGTTTTAATGTTTTGAAAATTATACTTCAGCAGTAATCAAGTTATTTTACATACTCCTATTACTTATCATATTGTTCAATTAATTGGTTTTACTTTTCTTTTCTTTTTTTTTTTAAAGATTTTGTTTGTTTACTTATTTGACAGAGAGAGACAGCCAGCGAGAGAGGGAACACAGGCAAGGGGAGTGGGAGAGGAAGAAGCAGGCTCCCAGCAGAGGAGCCTGATGTGGGGCTCGATCCCAGGACTCTGGTATCACGCCCTGAGCCGAAGGCAGACGCCCAATGACTGAGCCACCGAGGCTCCCTGGTTTTACTTTTCAATCATACCGTGAAGCTTCCAGAATCACAAACTTCTATTTCTGTATCTACAGCACCCAGGATGGGTTCCTGGAACTGAACAGATACTCAATAAATGCTGTTTATATGTCGCTGAACTCAATTGCATGGCTGCACTCATAAATCAATGGAGCATTTGGCCCCAGCGATTTAGTATTTGTCTCTCTTAGTTTGGCATCTGTGTCCCTAAATTTAAGGTTTTGTTTTAATTCATGCTACCTAATATGAAAAAATGGATCTTAACCTGTCTCATCTGGTATTTCACATATACATACCTCCTAAGAAAGATTCAAATGTGTAGGCAGGTTTTCGTTTTGTCCCCTATACTTAATAAAAGGTATATATATATATGCACATATATATATATGTATATATGTGTGTATGTGTATATATATATATATATATATATATATATATATATATAGTATGTGTGTGTATAAATATTCTACTATATATCTTATATATTATGTAATAAAATATATATATTATATATTCTATGTTACTATCCCAGTCAAGAGTAGGAAAATTAGCTAAGAGACAGGAAAGAGGCCACATTGTCATCTATAGTATGGTTTCCACAGATTCTCCCTGCATAAAAACTGTTGATTTAACAATAAAATTTGAACTTGCTTCTTCATGTATAAAGCTACTAAAGAACTTTTTTTTTTTTTTTCTGAAAATTGGCTTCTTTTCTGGGCCAAATGCCAACAAATTATAGTACTGAATATGTGACTGGAAAAAAAAAAAAGAATGAAAGAAACGGAAAGAAAGAAAAACAGACATTAACAGCAGTAAGCAAAACAGGCTTCAAATATTGTTTAAGGAATTTCTGTCATTTCAAAATAAATCCCAGTCTACAAGTGACATGCATATGTCGCTTCAGTGAAAATTCCATGGTTAATAGGACTTCAAAAGCCTTGTTTGATCAGTTTCTATATTTTCTTACCAAACATAATTCTTAGAAAGGATTTCTGCCGGCCAGAATATGTATTTTATTTTTCAGTTGGCCTAAATTACTATAAACAGCTAAAAGTTTTAAGTAATGAATCAAATTCATTTTTTCCCCAATTTGACACTACATAATTAGAACCTTTAATCTTTTTTTTTTTTAAAGATTTTATTTATTTATTTGACAGAGATAGAGACAGCCAGCAAGAGAGGGAACACAAGCAGGGGGAGTGGGAGAGGAAGAAGCAGGCTCATAGCGGAGGAGCCTGATGTGGGGCTCGATCCCATAACGCCAGGATCACGCCCTGAGCCGAAGGCAGATGCTTAACCGCTGTGCCACCCAGGCGCCCCTGAACCTTTAATCTTTTTTATTATTTTCCAATCGCTAGACTGTAGAGGTAAAATAATATGCATTTTTATTTTAGGTATTAATTATATACTTTAGTGTTGCTCAATAACTTTATCTTCCATGCATTCTACACCAAATCCCAATGTCTCAGACTACTTACTTCAATAATGTAGCTTAAGGACTCTAGAAGAACTTTTCAGAAAGTATGGATAAAATCCCCAGACATTCTAAATTTCATAGTTAAGAAAAAAAATCTTGCATCTAAACAGCATCACTTTATAAATTTTCAAACAGAAAAGAAAAGGATGCTAAATGCTGTGAAAAACTCGATATAAATGAATAAAACATTAAGAAAGGGGAACAAACCAGCAAGCACTGGTTTGTAGAATTATTAATTCACTTTCTACTAGAATTTACACATCTACCATTCACAGTATAGTAACAGAAACCTAATGGATGCTCAGCTCATCAACAATGTTGGTTATACAACATTAGGAAGCCATCCAGGAATTAAGCAAGAAAAAAAACTGGGATCAAACATATTTGCTTATTTCAATATTGAAACCAGGCAAAAATCCCTTAGCTTCTTACTCCAGGAAATACATGTTCTGGTAAAATACAACTGTGAACCAACTGAAATAACTTGCTTATTAATACCAACAGCTTAATCATCAAGGGCTACTTTAGATCTCTCATCTTGTTGTGCCCACCAGGCCAGAGCTATTATGGCATCAAAGTCTACCAAATGACAACCACTTCCCTGTCTTGTAAGACCCACCTTAAAACCACCCAGCTTCATACCATCACCCAGTTCATAACCTACACTATAAATATTCTACCCAAATTTCCTCATTTTGAAACCCTATCAAGATGTTGATTTGTCATTTTACAGTAAGTTTTAGTAAACCCAGTTTTGTTTGATCAAGAGATTTTTCTGGGGGACTTTTGAGAGACTGACTGTAGAAACAGGAACACTGACAAGAAGTAGCAACCACTGGGACAGGAAACACCTAAAACTTGACAAATCAAGCACAGGAATTAAAATGTGTAACAGTTCAGGTTAATAATACCTCTCTTTATTACAATAAATTCTCAGAATATTCCTATATTAGAATACAGGATAAAAATGAAGTTCATAATGATAAATGACTATGTCAATATAATCTTAAATCATGTTCAATATAATCTGTTGAAGAAGACAGGGGAATGTATACTATATTTTATAGAGAGTTCTTTCCAAATTAAATATGATTTTAAAGTTTTGGCAAATACCAAAAGCTTTCTGGTATAGACTGTCCAGATAATATATTTGCAGGGGCTTCAATTAGTTGAGGAATCCCCATACTGTGTTCACTCAGTTACCAGCTTCTGAATTCCTGAAGAATGCTACTACACCTTGGCCTTAAATGGTTCACAATTCCAGGAATTAGTATTTTGCAAATGGTAGGTTAAATCCACAGGCTTGCTGTTTGTAATCAAATAGAACTGAATTTTATCTCTAGCTCTGCAGTCTTGTCGACTTATGACCATCAGCAAATTATTTAACTACTTTGACCCTCCATTTCTTTGTCTGTTAAAAAAAAAAAAAAAGATAACTATACCAATCTCACAGAGCTACTGTGATGCTTATAATGTGGGATAGTTAGTACCTTGCTTGTTAGATGAATGAAGGAACTAACAAATGCAAATATTAGCAGGCACTGTTGTAAGTATTTGACATGTCTGAACTCTTAAATTTATGCTTGGGGGAAGAGCTATTTATGTCCTTGCTCTATAGATGAGAAGATTGAGTCTCAGAATATGACCCACCTTGATGAAGTGGCATAATTAGCAAGTGGAGAGGTGAGATTCAAATCTAGTCAGTTAGCTCTATAGACCCACTCTTCGGAAACTGAAGACAATGAACATTTCAAAAGATCACTTTGCATTTGAACACCCAGCAAGTTATTAATGATTTTGGCTGACACATCTTTTGATCTTCTCCTTTATGATGAAAAGTCCTAGAGAAAGTTAATGGAATTTGCACCATTTACAATTTTTTTTTTAAACTAAAGGAAAAACTTAATCAGATAGCTCTTAACCTGGTGAAATCCCACTCCTTTGTCTCACAAGGCACAGAGAGATAAACCATATAACCAGGTTAAAACTGCACACTGAAGGCTTCATTAATGGCCTCATTTCTTTGCAGGTAGAAAAGCCATTTAAGATTAGTGTTCCTCCATGTTGGAACTAACTGAATGAAAGCATGATGGAAAGGAAAACATTAAAGTCTTATAACTTATATCAAGAAAAGTTCATCTGCAGGTGATACAAGGATAGAGGACAGAGTGATCTATAAAATTTGAAGATAAGATTATTTTTGAAAATAAAATTACATAAAATGAACCTGAACGAACAAAACCACCCCTTGATAAAATAAAGCAATCCACTTTAAGCTTTGCCTGGGTGGCTGAACAACTTGAGGTAATACTCAAATTCTAATCATGGTGAATAGTCTGTGAATGTAGCCTTACTAATTCTCTTTTTCCTCAATGGGAATAAAGATTGTGACACTCAGCATGGACAAGGGAATCTGAAGAGTGAGACTGTATCAGTTTTCTACACTTGTCTACAGTGGTCTCTGGGGAAGGGATGTACTCACCCATGGTCATGAGCATCCAGCCCAGAGGAGAACACGGTTATGGTGAGGTGGTGGCTTCCATGCTCATAACTAGATATGCTAGTGTTCACTGTCTTTCAAATGGCGTGAGCTGTTCCCATTGCAGTTAACCTTATAATGTAGCTTTGCACATAGATTAAGCATAGGGAGAGAATACTTTATCTTACAAATCTGAAGTTTCTGGAGCTGTTGTTACACTCAAGTTTCTTATTCTGTATCTACAAATCAACCTTTTGGCCTATGGACCAGAGGTCAAGACACTTTTGCTGCAAAAAACAAGATAGTCAATATCTTAGGTTTGTGGGTCATACGGTCTCAATTCCAACTACTCAATTTTGCTATCATAGTGCAAAAGCAGCCAAAGACAATACATAAACAAATGGGCATGACTGTTCTCCAATAAAACCTTATTTACACAAACAGGCAGTGGTCCAGATTTGGCCCACATATTATTATGTCGCCAACCCTTGTTATGGACCATCAGGATCGTATGAGTTAGTATGGTAGACAGAATACTGGCCTTCCAAGGACGGCTGCATGCAAACCCCAGAATCTGTGAGTGTGTGACCTTACATATATCATACGAAAAGGACTTTGCAGCTGTGATTAAGTTAATGATTTTGAGATGAGGGATTTTCCTAGATTATTCGGCTAGGTCCAATAATCATCAGTGTCTTAAGAGAAAAGAGGGAGGCAGGAGAAGCAGATTGAGAGAAGATGGGATGACGGAAGCAGAAGTTGTAGTGATATGGCCTTTAGAAACTGGAAAAGGCAATCCACAGATTCTCCCCTAGAGCTTCCAGAAGGAACACAATGCTGCCAACACTTTGATTATAGCTTAGGAAGGCCTATTTTGGACCTCTAAACTCCAGATCTGTAAGATAATAAATCTGTGTGGGTGTAAGCCACTAAGTTTGTAGTAATTTGTCATAGCAATAGGAGGAAACTAATACATTTGGGTTGGCACGGGTCTGCCTAGGCCTCTTCAAACTTGGAATGTGTGAAAGGTTGTCCTGTGTCTGCTTGTTTAAGCTGGAATATGTTTCTAGAATCCCTGCCCTATATGATGTCCAAGTTAGATTTGAAAGGCAGAAGCAAAGTTGCAGCCATTACCCTTGAAGGTTGTGATGGTTAGATGCAGTTAACAATCTTGCACATAGGGGTCTATGAGTTCGAGGTTGGCTCTCACTCTCCTCTACCAATTGCTGAGCCTGTTGACCCACTGTTGCCCCAGGCCAGCCACGGATGCTTTAACTTAGGGAGATAATACATTGGTCCTACAGGTGTGATAGCCACACGGAAGCCAAGATTCCCATTAGATTCTCACAAACCTTCTCTTTACCATCCTATTTTGGTGACTGGACATGCTCGCTTATTGGAGTAACTGGTTGGTGACTCCTTTGAGCCTTCCCTTGCCCAGCTCCTCCCAAATAGTTTAAGTTCTAATTCCTATAATAAATATAATAAATATATAAATAAAATATATATAATAAATATAATTCTTGATACCAAAATTTATTAATGGCTCTGATTTCATGATTAATTCCTGACTGATAGAGAAATATTGTAACAAAAGCAAATGTTGGATCTAGAGGTCCAAAGAGAGAATGTGTTGACCATGCCAAAGGGATACTACAGCATGAGATAGGCCCTCGTGCGCAGACAACCTCTTTGGATGGTATCCTTCTCTTAGGACTCTGACTACAACAGCTTGTCCACAAGTTTGCACACAGAAGTGTTGAAGGGAAGGGGAAATAGGAATCCTGTTCTAATCTCAGCTCTGCCAGTGATCCGGGCAAGTTGCTTGATCTTTCTGGTGATATGTTCACATCCAAGAAAAAGAAGTGAGTGGTTGACTATTCACAAATATTTGGTAACTTTTCCCCAAGGGATGATTTTATTTCCTGGTTTCCCTGTTCTATTGAATGTAGGTATGGCCATAAAACTTGTTCTAGGGGCGCCTGGGTGGCACAGCGGTTAAGCGTCTGCCTTCGGCTCAGGGCGTGATCCCGGCGTTCTGGGATCGAGCCCCACATCAGGCTCCTCTGCTATGAGCCTGCTTCTTCCTCTCCCACTCCCCCTGCTTGTGTTCCCTCTCTCACTGGCTGTCTCTATCTCTGTCAAATAAATAAATAAAATCTTTAAAAAAAAAAAAAAACTTGTTCTAGTTAATGAAATGGGAGAGTAAGTGATGTGTAGAAGCTTTCAGACCTGCTTTCTCTCTTTCACTTCGGCTGCTGTTACAAGAAACATTCTAGAAAGAGGCAGCCCTGTCAGCCTAGTCCCAGAGTACAGGGGATATCTAAGTAGAGCTACAGCTGCCCAGGATCGACCTACAGCCTGAGTAAGCACTAAACATTTGTGGCTGGAAGCCACTGAAATGTTGGAGTCACTTCAGCATGACCTGGGCCATCCCGACGGATACAAGACTGAACTAGGTGCTCCTTCTGTACAATCTCAAATACCCTAGTTTGCAACAGATTTCAAGATGAGTTTTTAAATTGGCAATATATATAATTTTGTTTTTCTAAAAAATGCCAATAGGCACAAATAAAACAGAAGCCTAGTATATCATGCTCAGAATTAATTCACGGAAATAAAATTCACGTGCAATAAAATGATCTTTACATTAGCCCTTTGTTTCTGTGGTGCCTAAAATCTGCATAATAGCAAACACCTCAAATGACTGAATCTTGAAATAAACAGACTGACAAAATTAGTCAGTGCTACACAGACACCATTTATGCACCCTCTTACAAAAGAGTACCTAATTATTTTTCCTTTCTACCGTCTTCTTAATATAACTTCCTGCTTGGAGCCGAAGAATTCATACTTGGGGCTTATCAACCTCAAATAGTAACAATTCAGAGACATTTAATTAACTGTGTGGTGGGTAGTTGAATTTCTTTGGTTGCTACCTGGAACTTTCTCAATTTAAAAATTTAGAATAGTATCTTGATGCCTAAGAATCAATCTCTTAACTTTGAAAATAAAATAGTTTAGTACAACTTTTTTTTTTTTTTAAGCTATTCACTTGGGAATGAAGATGGGGAAAAAAGAAAATAAGACCGGAAGAAGGGAGGGAGAAGAAACAAATGTTAATAAAATATCATTGGGATCAAGGAAATTATCTGAAAATCCAACTTTTCTCAATCTTTGCGATCTTCTCTAAAGTTGGTGTAACAGTTCATTTTAGTCCAAAGTCCTTCAGAAGGGTTGTAAGGGCCACAATTTGTTTTATGGGCTTATGTTGTTGTTTTCTTTCTCCTCATCCTAAGATCCTCAGTAGTGCCAAATGTGCTACAATTTCATTGAGCCGCATGTTGTAAAACAGTGCACTTCATGTTTATTCAGTGAGAGTTTGCACTGAGGAGCATTTAAGTCTGAGGATTTCTAACCAAGGAATGAACAAAGACGTAGCGTTATCATGTATCTAACTTTGTCACTTTCCAGCAAATGAAAACATGACAGCTTTTCAATGGCAGAGGAATCCATTTTGATAAATAAATAGAATTTTGGATGTTGTATTCACCTATTTTGATCATCTGACCCTTACCCCCTTTTTCAGAAACCTAGAAGAGTTTCTGATTTCTCTCTAACTCAAAATTAAAATTCCGATCCCTGTCCTCCCTTACGTAGGTGCCTTCTGTTTTCACAAAACAGGAAATGTTCCCACCTTCTGTAAGAAAAACTGCATCTCACTGTCTCTTTAGAATAGTCATTGAGTCTTGATATGTACAAGTTAGGCTTTCATAGATTAATCATTCGTCTATTCACCAACACTCATTCCACAAATATTTACTAATTCTTGCTGTGTGTTAGGCAATATGCTCAATTGTGGATGTTCGTGGTGAGCAAGACTAACCTTTTCCCTACCCTCATGGAGCTTGTGATCGAGGGAGAAAGAAGAAAATAGTCATATACTCATACAAATATACACGTAAAACTCCCCTAGGGAAGAAAAGACAGAGTTGAGCTCCAAAGGATGAGGAGAGCAAATGATCAGGTAAAGAGGGAAGGAAATCTTTCTAGACAAGAGGATGACATCTGTAAATATCCTCTGGCATATACAAAGGTACCATGATAGAAAATGTTCAAAATGTAAATAAGAAGAAAAAAGAGTAAAGGCTAATTCTTATAATCTTTTATTTATTTTTACATTCATCTTCATCCTTTGATTCATTCACTCACAGTTTTTAGAGAAGCTATACCATGCTAGGTACTCATGCTGATTAATGGTTAAATTAACATGATCCCAATAAAAACACCATCAAGATCATAGCAAATAAACCGTCAACGGTCATGAAGCTCATGGAACTCACAGACTGGCATGGGAGACAAACAAGTAAATCACCACTGGGGGGGTCCACATGAAGAGTAGCACACACAAGCTATACACAGATGCTCTGGGGACACAGGGGCATACAAATCATAGCTGGGGCAAAAAGTACCAGCCAAGGGAATCTCATTCCAGCAGAAGTGCTCCTTAGGATGAATTGTGGAGGGCTACTTGATGAGAATAAAGGGAATAAGAAAGAATTTTGGCAGAGGAAAAGTTTTATCCTAAGGAATAAAGGTCTGATGACCTAGGGTAGAGGGTCTCCAGTTTTTCAGTTCACAGCACCCTTAATGTCTCAGGGATGGCTGCCCATAAGCCAAAATTAGATGTCTAAGGTTTTTTTTTTTTTTTTTTTTTTTTTTTTTCATTTTGTTTTGTTTTTTAAGATTTTATTTATTTATTTATTTATTTATTTATTTATTTATTTATTTATTTATTTAGAGTGTATGAAAGGTGGTGAGGGACACAGGGAGAAGGAGATGGAGAATCTCAAGCAGACTCTGCACTGAATGTGGAGCACGATGCAGAGCTCAATCCCAAGACCTTAAGATCATGATCTGGGCCAAAATCAAGAGTCGGATGCTTAACCAATTGAGCCTCCCAGTCTCCCAGGGTTCTTGTCTCTTAAGTATTTGCATCCAAACAACTTAACTGTTTAGGTACTAACCACTCAGTAGCCATATGAACCAGATTGGACTCTGCCATCTGCTTTTCCTGTTCCACATAGATTTTCACTTGGTATTTCCTTTTTATCACAATAACAGTCAAAAAACCCAGCTGGGGAATGACATGACATCATAGAAAGGAATGCTGTATGTTCTCAGTTTGAAACTGGATTACCTTGAAACTAATAGTTTACATGTTGTCCAACAGATGTTGAGCATCTGTATTTCTTTCAAAATTGAAAGAAATCCTGCCTTACCCCTATAAGTTTGCTATGGTGCCCTGGGTGCCTTGGGCACCACACTTACATCCTGAAAACTATGGGGAGCTCTTAAGGATCTCTAATGAAAGGGAAGGGAGGTATGCTGTGTTAAATACCATTAACATGATCATTCTGGCAAGGATGTGTAAAAACCTAAAAATAAAAGTTTAAAATAGCCTTAAAACTTCAAGGAGATCAGCTCAGTGGTTTAACTGAGAAGTAATAGGGAATGGTAGCTGGGATGGAGTAGAGAGGACAGTATAGCAGAAGCTCTCAGCAGTCTCATTTCCCCTGGCCTTCCCCAAGGTCCTCTGCAGATAACCTCCATCCATACTGATGGCCTCCTGAGTCTGCCTGAGGGGGGATTTCTGGCTGTAGGAGGTGCTCATCGTGCAAGGCGCAAAGGGTAGCAGAATATACCACCCCAAAATAAAACCATAAGAGTTCAGAACATGCCACCCCAAAATATGCCACTTTGATATACTGACAATTTTGAGTTGTGAGCACTTAAAAAACAGCAGATACTGGGAAAGTCCTTCTCTGAATTTTCCTATCTGCCTAAAGACAGATATCCAAAAGAAACTCAGCTGTCACAGAGCCCCTTCCTTGGAGTTTCATCACCTAGGGAGGATGGACCCTTATCATAGGAGAAAATACTAGAAGTTGACACCACACCCAGAGAAACTTTGTCACAAGCTATCATATCTCCCACCTATTCTTTCAAGACCCAGCCCCTTTCCTAAAAATCATTTACTCTCCCTTAGGAGGCCTCTATCCCCTTTCTCCTTCCTCTATTAATATGGTACTTAAGCCTGAATTCTGAACCAATTCTTTGAGTTACTTATTTTTTCCTGGGTCTTTCCCATGTATATACAGGATATACCTGTTAATAAAATTCTATTTGTTTTTCTCTTGTTGATCTCTATTTTATTACAGGAGTCTCAAGCTAAGAACTAAGAGGGTACAGGGAAAATTGTTTTTTCTCCTGTATGGGGGTCAACCTCTAACAAGGAGGGCAGGGTTAGTAGAGAAATACTGCAGCTTCCTTATCTCCTGGTGAGACAATTCTAAAGTGGGTTCTACATGGTTTCTCAGAGATTCCAGACTGCCCCACTTTCCATTAGTAATAATCTCCTTATATCACACCTATTATAGGTTTTCCTCTTTCCCATCTCATTTCCCTATTGCCTCATGGAGCTTCCTGGGAAAAATGAACAACCCAATAAATTTCTTGAGCCCAGATACTTGTTCAGGGTCTGCTTTAGTGAGAAGACAGAAGGATATGAGAGCTATTAAGGAGGTCAAATGGACTGCAATAGATGATGCACTGGAAGGAGAGGAGTGAGATAGAGAAATCTAGAATAACTCCTGGATTTCCAGCTGCACATCAGGGTTCTGTCAGTGACATTCACAAAGGCATTGGCTACAGGAATTTGAGCAGGTTACTGCAGTCACACTAAGACTGAAGGCACTGTGGGGCCCAAAATGGAATTTTCCATCAAGTAGTTGGATATTTAGCTATGGAGATCAAGAGAAAGGTCTTAGCTGGAGCTATCATTTGGGAATCAGGAACTTGGAAGTAGTAATTAAAGCCCCAACACTGCCAAAGTGTTAGGGCTTGACTGATACTGCTAAGGAAAGACATTCTGCTGTCCAAGAGGAAAGGGTGAACAAGAGAAGTCACAGGGGGCTTAAGCCAGAGAGGTGGCCACCGAGACTTATTAAGAAGGAACGACCAGGTAGGAAGGAATTAAAGAGAGTGGAGAATTATTCTGGAAGCTAAGAGAGACAGGAGTCCTAAAGGAATGGTCCTGGTGCCAAGTACTACAGGGAGCTTAAGTTGGATGAGGGCAAAGAAGGGTAGGGAGGGCTGTGCAGTAATCACACCTGGAGAGTTGCAGAGCATGGCCCTGAGAAAAGACAGTCTGGGGAGGACACACCATGGTGGCCTAGATGCAGCATGGAATGAACTGACTTCAATCCTGGCTCTGCCTGGCTTCCTGAGGTGAGCTTACATTCTTCTTCATTTAAACAAGAAAGGGACAGCACTGGAGGCTCTCAGAGGGTAGGCTCTCAGAGGGTAGTGCTTGAAATCCATTCAGTAGCCTTTGCTTAGTGTTCCAAATAAAACATTGATTTAAAAAGAAGAAGAAGAAGAAGAAGAAGAAGAAAGAAAAGAAAAAGTCTCAGCAAAGCTCATCTGGTCTCATTTGAGCATTCACGGTAGGCAGGGCGCTGTGTCCAGGGGTGCGAAGAAATGGAGATGAACTGAATGCAGCTTCTGATTGTCAGGGCTGTGTAGTCCAGTCAGGGTTTTGCAGTTATAATACAACTACTATTAACATGTAAAGTAGATAGTGGCAAGTCCCAACAGAAAGCTCTATTTCTCTATATCTCTCCTGTGCCTTCCATTCTTTAAAATAATTTTTTTTTTTTTTTTTTTGTGCAGTTAAAAACTTTTCTGTAAAGCTCCTCACAGCAAGTGTCTGGGGTAACAGCAGCTCTCTATATGACTTTTCCCATGACTGGACATAAAGATAATTTTCATGCAAACCCTCTTTATCTACTTACAAACACTGAGGCCTGTGTTCTTCTCTATGCAGTGGCATGGGTTATTGAATATGATTTAGATTCTGTGGAACTTTCCATTTTTATTTTATTCTTACAATTCTCTTTTACAGGCAGGGCAGGGCTTTTAAAACTTTTTTATTGAGATATAATTCATATAAAATAAAATTCACCAATTTAAAGTATGCAATTCAGTGGGTTTTTTGTTTTTGTTTGTTTGTTTGTTTGTTTTTTAAGCATTTGTACAGAGTTGTGCAGACATCATCATTATTTGATCCCAGAAAATCTTCCTCACCCCAAAAAGAACTCTATGGGCACAGAGTTTCATTTCTCCCTCATCTCCTACCCCAACCCATGGTCTACTTTCTGTCTGTATGGATTTACTTATTCTGGACATGTCTTACAAATGGAATCACAACATGTGGCCTTAAGTGACTGGCTTCTTTCATGTATAATGTTTTTAAGCTCCAGCCATGTAATAGCCAAGTACTGGTATTTCATTCTCTTTACTGCTGAATAATATCCCACTGTATGGATGGACCATGTTTTGTTTATCCATTAATTAATTGATGGACATGTGGCTTGTCTTCTTTGGGTATAAGTCTATGTTTAGCCTATGAGGAACTGCCACCCAGTTTTCCATATTGGACGTACTATTTTACATTCTCACTGCAATGTATGAGGGTTCCAATATCTCCACATTCTCACCAACACTTGTTCTTTTCCATTGATATCATTAAGGGCAGATTTTAGTGTTCCCATTTCACAGATGAAGAAAGGTGGGTCTACACAGCAATCAAGTAGAAAGGACAGGACTCAAATATTAGTCTTCAAAATCTTAGGTCAGCTTTCTTCCAATGATACCATAAAGTCATTCAGAAACCAGATCAACATCAAGGTATTACGAAGGCATAGAACAATGCCCTGAGAAAACTGAGGTATGATACAACTTAGGGAAGTGATGTGGATTTACAAAACACACATGTGTGTGCGTCCTACACAAACATTCACATTCATGTGTGTACACCCCAGTTGTGATGCTACTGACTTAACAATGTACTCCTTAGAATACCAATGTGCTAATGAGAAGCTCTCAAGGAAGTCAAATTGAAATTATAGTGATACCTTTAACACTAACAGAAGATGATTCGTTAGCATTAAATACATATGTCTTTGTAGTTCTTCGAATTGATTTATGATGTGATTCTAGCTTGTGATTCACTATATCTGGACACTTAGACCATCAAATCAGAGTTATTTTAGAAGAAGCACAGTATTATCTAGAGCTGAAGTATCCAATTCTTCAAACTGCTTCTTAAATTGTCTCAAAGCATAATATCTTTAAATTTTCTTTATAGTATAGGTCCTTAGAAAAATACATAGTTGAAGCTTGGGCATTCATTTGATTATTATTTAAGCCACATTTGTCAAAACTGGAAATGCTGTCACACAGGTGGTATGACTAGAACATGAAATTGGCAGTACCTGGTCCCCAAATTAGCCCCTGACATTTTATTTCTAAAGGACTAATATAAATACATTTTGAGTGCCATAAAAGCATTTCCCTCACTTGTTTTAGGAAATTGATGAAATGTATTTTCTTGTTTAAAGCAATTGAAGGGTGTTGATGCAATATGTCAGAACTCTTACACTGGATAAACATTTCTAGCCTGGAAGAAATCAACTCCACAAGAAGACAGCTAAGATTGAACCTTGAGAAAATTTCTCTCTCTTTACTTGAATTGAAATAGTATAATGTGAAGTATAAATGAAGACATGGAATAAATATGAAATCATCCATTTCAGATACTTATTCTCCATGTTTCATATTAATACTATCCTAGAGAATAGTTACTATCATAGTGAATAATGAAGTCACATCTCTGGATTATTTACAGCAAGTCCATGGTATTACATTTTGGTGATATTATCATAGGTATATAATATTATGGAGAGCTCTACTGAACTTGAATTTGAAATAATGCTCCTAAGTAATGGCTTATAGTATTCAAATGTGTGCGGGTAAACCAGTAGGCTAATTGGAAATACTGGCAAGCTTGTGCTTAATTTATATCTATTGCCAGATACATTGATTTTAGGTAATGCAGAGAAAGAAACGTTTGCAGAGTTTGCCTTTACCTCAGTTTAAAAGAAAGAAGGTTTCAAATTACCCATAATTTAAAAAACATGTTACACTGGGGTTGAGTTAGTTAAAATTCTTTGTTGTTGTTGTTGTTCTCAGTTAAAATTCTTAATACCAAAGGTATAATCAGATCCTGAGAGTTTATTTAGACTTTTTAGCAGAGAAAATCTGTTGGAATTCCTGGAACTCCTTTCTATAGGAATGTTATGCTTGTTTGGTCTAAAACTGTAACTTTCGGAGTGACACACATGAAGTGGTGAGAAGGGAAGGAAGTGTCTGCCTGTTCAGCCATATAAGTCAGACCAGTCTGGGGATCAGTGAGGCGTCAAAACAACAAGCACTCCACGCCTCAAAGCCGTCCATACCTCAAGATCCAAATTAGACAACTGAAAAACCTCCTTTGGTAACCCAGCTTTCCAGGTATAACACCCATCACTTGCATTTAAAATCACCAGATTCTGCTTTCGTGTTGCTATTCACTGAGTAGTAATAAGATCATCTTAAAATATATACGTCTTTTTTCTAATGTTTACATTATGAACGAGATAAACAATAGACATTAACCAATATAAAACAGACAAGGTAAGACTTGCTCCAAAGAATAAATACTGTGTGTAATATTGGAGGGGGGCTAGCCTTCCTTCCCCCTTGACCTTGACCCACAAATACTCATGAATACACATGATTAGAGTAGTGGCAATTGTAGTTAAACAGATAAGCAAGATTTTGTAAAACTGGAAGCAGAAAGAGTTGACAGAGCAGTTAGTCTTCCCTGAACGGCATAAGCAAGAGATCTTAGTTTATGCAAACTTAGTGCAGAGCCATTCCTCTGCCCTTTGCAAGAGAAAGTTAAATTCAAATTTGTTTCACATTTTTGCATGTATTTTGCAGCACTCCGTGAGGCTCTTGTACCTTAGACTGTGAGGTATGTAGATTCATGCTATTTTTAAATAACATAACTGATGTACAAGCCATTGTAATTTCTATAAGGTTAGAGGGGCCTTTTCTGAAAGTCCAGTGCATTCTTCCTAATTCTCCCCAGGCTGCACCATTAGTTCTGGATCAGCCAGTGGGCAGAGAAGCATGTGTGGAAAATTAAAACAGAAACAAAAACAAAAGCAACAAAAAATGTATATTTGCTTATTAGTGTATTTGTGTGAAACCATTTGCTTTTTGATATTTCAATTTAAAGAGAAAAAATAGTTTTCATGGGGGGAGAATCAGAGGACTACTGGGCTTTCCTGCATTTTTTCACTGTTCAGTATTGTTTTCTTATTTTGATTTATATTTACTAGATTTAGAATCTCTGAAGGCTCTATGAGACTTTGTTTCTAAACTTGGGAGCACTTGAAAAATTTTTAAATAATTTTAGAAATTGCTTCTATGGTTCTTTGCTGTCCTTACAGGACTAGGCACATAATCACCCATCTTTATGGATGCATGTTGCCTGAGAGTTATGTTATTACCATTTCACAGATCTGCCATTTGCTGAATCCATACTCAGCTCTATTACTTTCTTAGCTTTCCGAAGATTCAGGAATCACAGAAATAAGGTAAAAAATACAATAATGGTGAGATAATTTCCCAGGGATGTAATAATAATAAATCCACAGCATCTAGAAATGCTGTCAAACCATTTAATAACCATAGTACTGATACTACTCCTAGTTATATTTAAGAAGTAGAATGTAAGCTCGACAAGCACCAATATATTCTAATTACTTGGAACAGTGACTGGATCATAGTAGTTGCTCAATATGTATTTGTTGGACAAATTACCACTCATGAACCTTACTATGAAGTCTCCTAAGCACTTCACAAATAGTCACATGTGAGCCTCATGAAAATGTTGGGATGAACCTACCGTTATTATTTACTGTTGTCTGTTATATTTCGATTTGTGTTATATTTTTAAACATTTGAGTTGCAACAACGAAAGTTCCCAAACAATGGTTTCAGAAGAGGTGGAAAGATTGCACTACACTTACTCAGCTCACAGGGACACAGATCTGGGTGGCTCATACACTGCCGTACTTAAGCCACAATTACAGCTGGAACACGGTATTCTTTCCATGAGACACCTGCCAAGCAAATATTTCACCTTCTACACGTTTCAGGAGTATGGAAGTGTTCAAAACAAAGATGGCTAGGTTATGGCTTAGACTCAATTTGTAACACGTTTTCCATGAAAAAAAAAAATTCTCTTTATAATTCCACTGAATACTACATAAACAAGTCTAGAGAGCTTTCTTGATACTGACAGGTTTATTTTTATTTTAAACGTGGTATTGGTTTTATTTGTTTTGCTCTTTTAGTCTCTCAGTTTAACAGCTTAAGAACAGCTTAGAATCTATACATTGAAAGTGCTCTTCTGAAAAACATATCTGAACATTTGCAAAAAAAAAAAATACACAGTTTAAAGCTGCTGTCTTTGCTCTAGACTATTAACCCTCTAGCTACATGCCAAAATGGCCCTGTTGTTCCAATGTAATGGTAGGCTTGGGACTCTGTGGTCCGTGTTTTGAGCTGACTATTTTCCTCATGATACAGTGGTCTAATAACTGCTGTGCAGGTCAGGGAAACATAAAACACTCAAGATGAACGTTTGCATTGCAAATCTGTTCATAGTGTCTATACACATTTCACTATAATATACTTTCTTTGACAGTGTGCTGGGCCAGTATTTCCTCCGAAAGATACTGTGGTAGAAACCAGTAATGATTTTCCTGGATATGTTCCTTAGTCTGATAAAAAAGAACTGAAAATAATGAAGTGAACAAACCTGGCTAAATTGAAATGTTTTATACTTTCATTTTAAGTATACTTTCCTTGGTCTTTGCTGATAGATTTACATATGCAGAATGCACAAGTGACTAAAAATAGTTCTTTCAAACTATAATAGGTGTAGGAAAAAGTTTCAGACATCCTTACAGAAAGAACTGATCATAGGCATTGTGTACGATTTTTAAAATATTTATTTATTTATTTATTTATTTATTTATTTATTTATTTATTTGAGAAAGAGAGAGAAAAAATGCATGCATGAGCAGGGGGATGAGGCAGAGAAGGAGGGAGAGAGACAAACAAACTTCCTGCTGAGTACAAGCCCCAAATGGGGCTCCATCTGCACCCTGAGACTCTGGACCCTGAGATCATGCCTGAGTTTAAATCAAGAATCGGATACTTAACCAACTGAGCCACCCAGGCACCCCTGGAAGATTTCTGAAGAAAACAGAAGAAAATGTATTTCCCAAAATGTTAAAAGATGACATAACTTGGAAGAATCCTTTTATCAGAAAAAAAAATTCAAGTGTAACTACCTAATCAAATTGCTTACCCTCAATATGTATCGTATCTTCTAACTGATGAAAATTTTACACACATCCAACCTTGGGCAGCCAACTTTTCTGCCACTTGTGTGATGAATCGAAATTTAGTGTCATGAGATGATGAGGAAAAAATTCAACCGAGGTGACACAATATTGTGATACTATTTCTCTACTACCTAAGAATTAATTTCACTTTCAGTAACTCTGTTCATTCCATAAGTTATAATACTAGTCATGTTAATTACTATCCTTGTAACCTGTATATCACACTATACTTAAAGAAGCAGAGAATTTGGATGCCTGAGTTCAGGAATAAAAATCTCTGGACAACGTGTGTTTAGCACATTGCCCTACTGGAAACTCAGTTTAACTTAACCCAACGGTTCTCAATTCAATCAGACCCAACATTCCCTTTTTATAGTAACTATTTTGAAAAGCCCTCTTGAGTATGCTGAAATGACGTCTACAAACAGTAGTACTTAGCTACATCCATGAAGCAGAAGGTGTCAATGTCCTACCCACATCCTCCCAGAACTACGTGTTCCAGTACCTGCCCAGCCACAGCATCCTCCAGCAAATCCCCTTATGGGATTCTGCCTTGGGGTATTCTCTCAGCCTGGGCAAGGAGCAGACAAGAAAGGTTGGGGAGTTAATCCCCCAGGAATAGACTTCAGCTAGCCACCGGTGGAATTGAAAGATAAATGCCCCAGCTCTCCTCATTCTCCAGACACGACAAGTCCTAGGCAGGTTTTACATACTTTCCCGGAGCTCCCCAGCAGGAGTGAGCTTCTACTGCCCACAGTGGTAACTTGCTTATAACCTGACTCTTGGCTGCCTTCCATTTCCTTTCTCAATTCCCCATTCCTCTGTCAGTGCTTCTTTGTTTTTTTTTTAAAGATTTTATTTATTTATTTGTTTGTTTGACAGAGAGACAGACAGCCAGTGAGAGAGGGAACACAAGCAGGGGGAGTGGGAGAGGAAGAAGCAGGCTCCCAGCAGAGCAGGGAGCCCCATGTGGGGCTCGATCCCAGAATGCTGGGATCATGCCCTGAGACGAAGGCAGACGCTTAACGACTGAGCCACCCAGGTGCCCCTCTGTCAGTGCTTCTTGTCCTAGCCTCCTAAATAAGGTACTTGGGGGAACCCAAATCAAGACAATGTATCAATTTTTTAAAATCAATATAATGCCATTGGGGTAATATGAAAGAGATATAAAAGGAAAGTGACAAAGTAAATATACTCAGGCATGACTACATATTGCCTAATGTCACACACAATGAATTAAGCGACACGTAATGAAGTAGACAGACAGTTGCTTTTTCACATGGAATTACCACGAAGAGAACATCTGCAAATGCAGACTCACACAGGTGCCATGTGCTGCCAACTAGCCTTAGTGGCACGGCCACCAATAGCACGATTTCGTCACGCACTCTTGGCAAAATGCGGAGCACACTAAGCACAAGCTTCCCTTAACGTTCTTGGTGGTTCACTAATATGTTGAAAGTAAAAGGTCTGTTTTTCGTGTACCCTGTTGTTTATAAATAGGTTTTATTTGTATGACTGTCAAGCAGAACATCAAAACATTGGGCAGGATAAGGGGCAGTTTCTGTGTATGCCTGGTCAGCCCACACACTGCAGCATCTCTGGTCTTGCCTGCAGAATGCTAGCAGCAACCCCCTCCCCCAGTTGTCTGCATTGTCCCAAACCACCCTCAGAAAAAGCTCCTTACAAGGCAGTACTTTTAAGTACCATGGGTTTCAACGAAATCAATCAATCAACCAATACATAACAAATAAAAGACATAAAACAGAAGAGGAAAGGAAAAAAGGCACGGGATTTAGACTTTCCCCAAATTAAATCCCACCTCTACTTTTTGTTAGAGGTAAGACCTTAAGCAATTTACTTATGGTCCTTCTGGCTCATATTCCTCATCTGTAAAGTGGAAGGAACCACACTCTATTTAGATTGTTCAGAGACTAGGTGAGTAAAACACAATGCCTGGCACCAAGTGACCGTTCAAAAATATTAGCTATTTTTATTACTCTATTTCCTGGCTAAATGACCTATCTCTCTAATTCCAGTCATCTCTCCAACCAGAGGGCATGCATTGTGCAGTACATGAAAAGATAGGGTGTGGGTGTATAGTTATAAGTTTTCCAGGCATGGGTTATGGATTTGTCGTCATTCCATGCTCTCTCTCCTTCTCCTCTCTGCTTTCTACCCTTGGTCAGTTGTTATTGCCAGTAATGATGACCTGACGAGAGTATGATTCGAGATTTTGTACCCTGATGCCCAATTAGGATATCTTATAAAAGGTAAACATAGGGAAGAAAGAGGAAAGAAAAGTCCTGATTTAGCCTTTTCCTCCCCTCTTTAGCTAAATCAAAGAAACACAGGGAGCTAGCTGGACAATTTGAATAACAAATGAGATGATGTATAGAAGACACTGTTGTAATAGTGTAATAGTGTAATAGTTTGTTGTAAACTATAAAGCGAAGTGCAAATGTAAAAATGCTTTTGTTCTCTTATTTATTAATAGCATCATTAGTTACACAGCTGTTAGAACCCCAGCTAGGAAAGACACAGAGACTTAGCATTATCCTTTGTAAATGAGATAGCTGAGAACCAAGACTAGACGTTGCCTAAAAAGAGAAGAGGAAAGAAGATCACGCCCATGGCTCTGTGGAAGAGGGTGTTTTGAGGTAAAGAGCCGGCTGGGAAATGGTGGTACCAAAATAGGCAGGGGATCAGAGGTAACAAATTAAAGGGTCATCTTTTTAAGGCCGCAGAAGTCTTCTTGAAGAAGGGATTGCATTGATTGATGTGGCTTGTAATGGAGACTCAGATAATGAAATGAAACCAGCATTTAAGAATTTCAGGCTGAGAACTCATTGCCATGGCAACCCTCTCAGAAGGAAACTTGTATAAGAAAATAAGGTTTACTTGACTATGCCTTAAAATGAAAACCGACACTGCAGTGAAACAATTAAATACAGAATTCCAAATTTGTTTATTGTCGTAATGCTTAGAGGAAGCACTGAAGTTGCAGGTCTGTTGTCTTTTCCAATGGAAGTCGTGACTTCTCAAAAATCTATGACTCATGGAAGGAAAACCATCTAGTTTTGAGAGATCTCTATTGGTATTGGGTGCTTCTTACCAGCAAAGATTTAATTTTTTTTTTTTTTTTACACTTTATACATCATCTAGCATGGTACTCAAGTAGAAATCATAGTGGTATACACTATGAAAACAAACACCCAAGTTTTAGCTGTCCACAATCACATAAAACTACCAAATTCATATATCAATTTTTAGTTACACTTCATGGGAAAATAATTTTTAGCCTAAATAAAATCTGGTTTATATTCATATTATGATCATTTTTATATTAACATGTATTTTCTTACTACATGTTATCCCTCAGAGAACGTCAAACTGGGTACACTATATTTTGTCAGTTAAAAGGGGTTTTCCTGAATACCCAATATCATTGACAGATATGTATCTATGCCTTTTAACTGATGCTGAGGGCAGAAATCACTGTGATCCTTTTTGAATGGCTTGGATTAGGTTTCTAAAAGTAAAACTGATGGTAGAAGAATTTGCCATTGAGGAAATTTAAGATCGTATTGCAGAAAAGAAATAGAGGGCAAGACAAACTTACAAAAATCCTTATAAAATATTTCTATGCTTACTGAAAAACAACAAAGACAGTATGATATATAAGATAATATCTAAGCTATTATAGTGCCTCGACATCAGTATTATTAATAATGGTCCCTGTGATGGGGCGCCTGGGTGGCTCAGTCATTAAGCATCTGCCTTCAGCCCAGGGTGTGATCCCAGAGTCCTGGGTTCAAGTCCCACATCAGGCTCCTCCGCTGGGAGCCTGCTTCTTCCTCTCCCACTCCCCCTGCTTGTGTTCCTTCTCTCGCTGGCTGCCCCTCTCTCTGTGTCAAATAAATAAATAAAATCTTAAAAAAAAAAATAATGGTCCCTGTGAAATAGGACTCTTTCCTCACTGCCTTCAACCCTATACTCACTTCTGAAATTTAATCAAGATATTCACCAATATAAATAATTCCCTTTGTAGGTTTTAGGTAATATACACTCAAAAGGATATTCTGCATATGTGAAGTCCTCTTCCAGTCCCACAATATACCCATTTAATTTTCTCAGGACACAGCATTGTCCCAGAATTCAAATAATACAGATGTTTGATTTCACCAGCATGACTATTCATTTCTCAAGTCACATGTGTTAGAACACTGTGTTTCTAAGACCTGAGTCCACTCTTTGACACCTACCTTTTTCTTTCCCATGGTTTTCCTAAGAAAATCTATACCCTCTCTGACTTTTCTTTCAACTTTTTTTTTCCTTGTTCCTATTTCTAGTTCATTCTTTTTCTCATTATCCCCTCCATGGTGCCTACATTTTTTTTTTTTTTTTTTTTGCCTATCCTGGAATCAACACTCTCAAGATTGCAGAGAATGTATACACAAGTAAATCTGCATATATTTGAATTTTTGCCCAAGGGGAATTCATGGTTGGAGGAAAATAAGTGAGTTATATTTGAAGTAGGTTGGAAGAAAGAAGGCACATGCACAAATGAGGTCTAGGAAGCATGCAAGATTGGTCGGATTTTTCATTTGAAACCCTTCATGGTAAGGTTTGGAAGAAGAATCATGATTGAAATCATAAATTTAAACATTCATCAGTATTAATAAAGCCGTACAAGTTCGTAATTCGTAGGAGAGATGCACCACTGTAAAATGAACCATTAGATTTATTGATTACTTTTATCCTTTTACAACCTAAAACAAACACGAAGATATATACTGAAAAGAAGCCACCAAGAAGAATTGACAGAGGAGAGAAATGTAAGGAAACCTTCTCTCTTAAATTAATAAAGGAATGTTATTTTCTTCATAGTGAAAACTTTTGTCTACAACACATCCCAAAACCAAATAACTACCTTGTTTCTAGATAGTCAGGTGTAAGCAGCACTTTTCCCTCTTCTCTATTTGAAAGGTATCTCCTTTTAGCAAAACTGGGAGGGAAGTGAAATTTATTTGTATCCCACTGTGTTTTTTCTGTTTCTCCCAAACTTCCTCCAGACCCCCTTCCAATCCCCCTCCTCTCTCAGGCTGAGGTGCCAAGCACTTTCATCATCCTCTAATTTATCCTGCCAAAGTGAAAAGTAATTTGATAAATTTCTTCATGTTAGGGTATTAGGAAATTAATTATCTACAGATCTCATGAGTATTTGCCTTTTAAGGGAAAATTGCAGAGAAAGGACAATGCCTGGCCATCATAAATGACTCAGTAATTATGGAATTTCAGACATCTGTGGGAAGATATTTAAAAGTGATGAGAACTAGAGAATGCTCTCAAATATTACATTGGATAGGATGACCTTGTCTATTTATTTGTCTGGATGGGCAGAAGATTGAGGCAAATTGTATATTTGAAGACAACTATTATACCTTCTGGGTCTTAGGAGATGCTTAAAAATGTCTTGGTACGGGAGCACCTGGGTGGCTCAGTATGTTAAGTGTCCGACTTGATTTCATCAGGTCCTAATCTCAGGGTTGTGAGATCGAACCCTGTGTCACACTCCTCGCAGGGCATGGAGTCTCCTTAAGATTCTTTCTCTCCCTCTCTCTCTGCCCATTCCCCTCCCATAGAAAAATCTTCGTACATGGTAAGTTTTTATTAATACTTGTTAAATAAATAAATGATTATACTACCTGTTTTATCGCTAGTAAAATTTTAAAGAAATTCTTTGGAGAAATCAGAAGAAAGCAGAAATCTCTGATCCCTCTGCTGTGATCCCAAAGCCTTTGCTTTAGCTTTGGCAGAAAAGTGTTGCCTAGCAAATATTTCATTTACTCAGAAATATTTCCCTGGCCCCCTGCAAGGTAGACAGGGCTATGTGAATAGTTCTGACCAATGAAACAGGAGCAGAAATAATGTGTGTCACTTCTAAGCTGAGACAGTAGAAAGTTCATGCATGAGTTTGCAAGGTCCCTGTTCTATGGCTGAGTAGGCTGTCAGTTCGACAGAGCACAACTATGAGGTAATGGAATGTCCATGAGCCGGGGGTCTCTGAATGTAGGCCGCTGAGACTTTGAGGTTGGTGTTGTAGCTCAGCGTCGCTGGTTCAGACCATTATGGCATTTACCATATTGCTTTATGGTTACTTTGTTACATATCTACTACCCTACCTTAACTAGTTAATCCTTACTCATTTTTGTAGCTTTGTGGTAACATGACACATCGTGGGAGAAACGATATAAGAGTATTTTTTGAAAAGTTAAAGATTAGACTATAAATTTAAGACAGTTAAGTGTGGTGACAAGACTAGTATAATTTAATTCAATTCAATGCATCTACTGAGCAATAAAAGTCTGTGGTATGCTTTGTACTGTCAATACAAATATGAGCTGGTAATATTAACAATGATATTATTAGTGATTACAAATAAGATGATATTAAGAGTTATAAACAACATTAATAGTAGTTCTAATTGCCTAAATAAATATAATATTATGAGATAATAGAAAATATATATTGGTTTCTGTCCCCAGTTCTTGACACAATGCTCCTAAAACTCTTGTAATTTCCCAAGTAATAAGAACCGTAGGAGCATCTTTTGTTCTAATATAATACTTGTCTTTGACTCCATCCCTGATATAGGTCTCCTAAAACCCTTGTAAATTTCTAAGCTATAAGAACACTAGCGGTATCTTTTGTTCTAATGAGGCAACTCTCGGTGGGCTCCTGGGTGGTTCCTAGAGGGGCGCTGTTCACTAGAAAGACCAAGCAATGATTAGAAGCTTGAAATTTTCAGCTTTGCCCCTCATCCCCCAGAGAGGGGAGAGGGGCTAGAAATGGGAGTTAATGATTGATCGTGTCTATGGGAGGAAGCCTCCATAAAATTCCAATAGTCCAGGGTTCAGAGAGCTTCCAGGTCGGCAAACACAACCACACTGGAAGGGTAAAGCCCCCAACTCCGTAGGGACAGAAGCTCCTGTGGTCAGGATCCTCCCAGACCTTGCCCTATGTACCTCTTCGTCTGGATGTTCATTTATACCCTTTATCATATCCTTTAATAAACGGGTAAATGTAAGTGTATCCCTGAGTTCTGTGAGCCTCTCTAGCGAATCATTCGAATCCAAGGAGGAGGTCACTGGGACCTTAGATCTATAGCTGGTTGGTTCAGAAACATAAGTGATAACCCAAGCTTGCTACTGGCATCTGAGGGGTTTAGCTGTGGGGGGTTTGGGGAATAGGTTGTAACATTATGGAACTGAGCCCTTAACCTAGGGGATCTGACACTATCTCCCTGTACATAGTGTCAGAATTGTGTTAAATTGTAGGACACCCAGACAATTGCTAGGTACGGGGAGAAACCTCCACAATGTGGTGACCAGAAGTGAAGTGTTTTGTGTGAACAGTAAAGGAGACTCACAGCAAATAAATGCGCAATCAGGAAGAACAAGGTTTTTCCCTACACAGGAGGAAGAAAAAAACTGAGTCTTTTCTTTACAAATGTAGTATGTGAATACTTGATAATAATTTATTTCTGGCTTAACAACAGCAAGAGATGACATAATAAATGTCTAGAGGTCTGGCTTTCAGAACAGATGTCAAAGCAAGAATGATCTCAATCTCCTAAATTTGCCAAATCCTAAAATGTGAAAATAACTTATACTTGAAGTAATCTTGCCAAATACTTTCACAGAGAATTACATTTTTCCAGCTATCTTACAACCATTATCTCGACTGATCCCCGTAACAGCCTCTTGAGTTAGATAGATCTGAGAGCACTAATAATTTACTGATTCTTTGTACGTGGAAACTGAGGCTACAAAATATTGACACGGCTTATCCATGGTCATACAGTGACAACTGGTAAAGCAAACACTAAGCAGCTCTGGTAAAAGGGTTTATGAGAAATTTTCTGTGATGTGTATATAAATGAGCTCAAGTTAAGTTTATTTTCCATCTTAATAGCCAGGCTTTTTATATTAACCATCTCTCCCCATCTATCATAATAAGTATACAAAGTACAAGCCTATACATTAAAACGTATATCCAATTGTAATCGGTTCTTAAGAATTTTCCATTTTCCCCATATAATGAGGATTTGATGATACCAGTACTATAAATTTTTAGCAATATAATTTTTTTTAACATTGGTCAAGAACATGATATTCCATATAAAATAGAAAGTCCCTTTCCTTCTTTAAGAAAGAAAAGAAAGAAGGAAGGAAGGAAGGAGAAAGGGAGGGAAGGTGGTAAGGAGAGAAGAAGGAAGGGAAAAAGGAAGGAAGGAAGGAAGGAAGGAAGGAAGGAAGGAAGGAAGGAAGGAAAATAGATTTTTTGCGTGTGAATAAGAGACAAGACATTTGATAGAAACTCCATCCAACCATGCCATAACATGGTGATTAATTTAGCTGAACATTTTGCTTCATGTTTTGTAAATATTTTCCACCTCCATTTTTATTTATTAATATTGAAATGACTTCAGTTTAGCAACACCTGCTAACTTAGCACCAAGTAAGGTGTAATTAACCCCTCAAAATCATCATCCAAGATATTTAGATAGACCTAATTCCAATTCCAGGATGATGAGAGCATTGCTTCAGTCCATCTGCAGGTCATCTGATAAAAGTCAATTAAGCTTAGTCCATAACTCTCCCACTCCTTACCTAAAGGTAGCAAGCAGTAAAATATCAGATATGATTGTTTTAAGATCATCATCGCTAGAGACTTCTTTTTTCCTATTAAAAGAATGGGTGCTGCTTTTACAATATTTCTAGCAGGGTAGCATCTTCTTACTTTTTTTCTGGCTTTAGAAAAGGAGTCATTAGAGATGCCAGTGAATTTATTAGCTAACTCTCTTCAGGTCTCAAGGTCTGTATTTCCCAAGCTAGAAACTTCTATACATATCCAGTTTTCCAAATACTTCAGCCCCTTGCCTTTTTAATCCATAGGCCATATTGACAAAATTTTAATTATTCCTAAATGTGCACACCTGTTTTGATTTTCCTTATTTTGCTGTAAAGAACAAAATCAGCCCACTGGTTTAATAGTTTGCTTTGCTCCATTCTCTTTGAACTTCAGCTTTCTCCTCTAAGACAGAGGGGTCTTACTGATTCATTTTTAAAGAAAAAAATTTAAATCAAAGAGTAAAATGAAGTATTCAGCTCTGTTAATAATTATGCAAAGATTTAAAAGATTGTATAATTAGCTTGCAAAAAGAGTGTTGTTATTTTAAGCAAACTCACCAATATACATGGAAAAAGGCATTTCACAATTATAATCATGCATGAAAAGTCCAGCAACTAACCAGGGTTATCTAAATGTGTCTGACTCTCAGTGCTCCTTCATGCAAATAATAAAACCTTCACTTCTGTGACCTCCTAAGCAATGCTGATCCATTCAGCCTGCTAAGAAGTCAAGGGTTTAACTATCTTCCTGCCCCACAATTGCACCAAGGTTATAATCTACATGAAAAGATCCCAGGGATTCTGCCTAAATTAACTTACTTTTGGGTATTTACACTTTCACTTTTCTCATACTTTTATTTTCCTGGTGTAATTGAGATGTAATAAACGTAGGACATGTTGCAAAAGAAAAGCAGGTGAATAAATACTCGCAAATCCAGCTCAAAGAGACTCCTTTCATCCCAGCCTACTGGCAAGGAAGTAGATTAGATCCACATTTTTTGAACTCTCTCTGTCTAAACTGATAAAACTTAGAAGGCATGTGGCATACCCAGCTGCAGACTTAGTTTAAGAAGACCCAAATAGATTAAAAAGGCAGCAACTTTTCAGTTAAAATGCGCAGATGCACACTTTCTCTGAAAGCTGATGGCACTATGGATGGAAGAAAGGAGATAGGACCGCTCCGGTTGTACAATTCCAGTTTGAAATTCCAGAACATCACAATTAAGCAAATCCTTAGGGCATACAAAAGGGCGGAGTCATGATCACCAGAAGCACAGCAGTTACTGAGAATCTCGACCTTAGTTTTCCGAATTACCTACCCTCATTTTGGATGAGATTGTTTTCCCAAATACAAAGGCTGAAAAGAATGAGAAATAAGAAACATGAAAGTACTTACGACTGATCGGATGTTATTTTCTTTCATCAGCTTCAGAGATGATTTATAGCAATTTGCAAGGTCATCCTTGTGGGAACTGTTAATATGGCCTCTGGCTATTGGTCCTACAGTATGGATGACATCTGCACATGCAAAAGGGAGGAGAAAGAGCATAAGCAAGGTATTTTTCACTTTTCACATAATTGGTGCTTTATTTATTGCAGGTATTTGTGTTGGAGCCTGGAGACGAGCAAGCTAAGAATTATTGATGACGCAAATGCTTCTCTGGTAAAAGATTTTATATAGCACAGCCTCTTAAAGTGCGCAGTTGCCCAGGAAGGTGATAATTGGGAAAGGGCATCCCCTACCAGTAAATTATTTCATTGTTATCGGTCAGATCCAAGCGAGACAGATTATAATACAAGAGGTGAATAATTGGCACCCTGGCAAAAGACACATCCTTAGTGGGAAATAACCTGAGAAATAACTGCCTGCAAAATGAGCGTTCTGAATTGACATGGAAAAGACGAACCAATGTTTCACATCACTTTACTTATAAATAAGACAATAGTTTCAGGGATTGTACACAATAAAAAAGGATAAATTTCTGAAAATGTGCCAAGATAATTTGTAACAATCAGTAATAACCCTAAAAGGAATAACTTTAAAACATCTCTACCAATTTTAAAGTGCGGCCTACCAATCTTCACATATATGAGGTATGCGAGGCATAATAGTCCCTATTAATTACCTAGCTTCTATTGTTTACTAGATTAAAACTTTCAAAAGGCAATCTATACTTTCAGCCTCTATATTTAAAACAAGGAATTAGGTTTTTTTGCACATAAAACCAGTCATTGTTGTATTTTTTTAATACCTACACACACATAAACGTTTGCGTTTAGGAACATAATGAAATAGAACTGTTCTAGTTTTAAAGTCAATAAGGATCATAGGAAAGAACTCAAATTATAATCCAAATTACTTGAATGCCTTATAACATCTGTTTTCCAGAAAGTCTTATCTGTTAATCTGGCTTATTTGCCCATCTCACTGATGTAAGTAACAGCAACTAATCAAGTTTGATCAGAAAGACAAATTTGGTTTAATATTATTGGGATATTATAATGAAACGAAATTATTTGCTTTGGCTAATCAGTACCACTTCATTTCAACAACATGACAAGAGAAGAACACATCACAAAAGTGAGACCACGGAACAGTCTTAAATTGCACAGGAAATTTAAATAGCAGAAAATAAGTCACTATGGGTAAAATCTTTGCTTTTGCCTGTGAAATACTGAGGGTATTATTTGATGTTTGAGAAAATCCCCAACATGTTGATTTCAACTTTTAACTCTGAAACAGTATTAAAACCCTTGTCAGATAATATTAAAGATGATATCTTGTAATCAAAATAGGCAGAAATGTCACCAGTGACTTCATGAAGATGTTCTCGTGCAGGTAAACCTGGCTTTAAAGTGAGAACCACAATAACATAGGAGAGGACAAAGGGAGACTAGGTTATACTTAGCAAAAAGAAGACAAAACAAAACAAAAAAACAGTACACAGTGATACTATTTTTTTTATAATAGAGTAACACATAAGTGCCATTATCTATTGAAGCAATACAAGTCCTCTATCAGATGTAGTGAACTTTTGTATGAATATTTCACATTAGCTTCCATTTTGAAGCAAATGCTAGAATACGTGGAAAGGAAGGTTGTACTTAGCTTACTTCATTTTCCCCTTGGTGACTGCTTGTCTGTGCCCAGCTATGATATTCTAAATCCCCCGATGAATCCAAAGGGAGAGAAGCTGTAGAGTAACAACCCAGGATTCTAGAGGACAGCATTTCCCAAAAATGGGTACAGTAGGATGTAGGTTTAAAGGTCAATTACATTTGGGAGTCACAGGGTGAAATTAAGTCAAAACAGCTACCTTAGTGCAGAACTTTCAGGACATTTAGTAAGCAACAATGGATTATGAGTCTCAACAAGAGGGGATATAGAATGGAATACATTTGACTATTGAGAACTACGTTTTACAGAGTACTTCAAGGGACTAAATTTCCACAAATTTGCCTTTGGGAAATATTATGCCAGGACAACCCTGGCACCCTCACTGCCATTGTTGAAGGACAAATCCATGGGTTTTGCTTTGTTTTTCCCCTTCTTCCCAACTGCCTCTGTACATCAAATACTTAATACATAAAGATGCAACAAGGTACATGATGTTGGATTCCTTATATTATGGATGGAGAAGGTCAAGAATAAGTGCCTCTTTGTATTGCATGGTGCACTGGGTGTTATACACAACTAATGAATCATCGAGCCTTACATCAGAAACCGGGGATGTACTGTATGGTTACTAACATAATATAATAAAAAATCATTAAAAAAAAAAAAAGAATAAGTGCCTCTTATCTGGGGTCATAAAGATGTTTCTACTTGAGCCACGTAAACACAGGGCTTAGGGGCATTAATGGGAAGGGGAAAGAGAGAGAGAGAGAGAGAGAGAGAGAGAGACCATAAAAGGAGAAAATAATGACATTTAAAAAATCCGTTTTCTTTTCTTTGCTTTTCCCTGTAGACATCATTGCCCACATAACTTAAATGGAATTTATGAAAAATTATTCCTTACATTTCTTCAGTTCTCCATTTAATTTAAAAGTCTGAGGACAAACAGCCAATCAATGAGCCTTCTCTTCAACATCAAAATATTGATCTTTATATTTTATGCTCTATATTAAGCTTACAACATCCAAGATCAAGTGCTATTATCGACCAACACGATGACCTCTCAGATCCACAAAGCTGAAGGTGAATCAATGTGAGGCCCAAAGTAAATTCCCTTTATTATTTTAATTGTTCACAGCACTTAGGAGTGATTCGTCCACACTGACGAGCTCCTCTTTTCCTGTTACAAAACTCAGTCGGGAGGTCTGCCTTCCAATTCCAGCTCCAGCCCTGACTTGCCAAGTGCCCCAGATGAAGCCATCCTTTCACTAGTCCCTGCCTTGGTTTCCTTACCCGTAAAACAAATCAGCTGCTTGGATGATCTCTGTGGTTTATTCTGTGATGTCTGGCAACATTAACATTTACCTTTGTTATCAGAGACCAATGGAGTACAAACCGATGCGTGGGCAGTTACAAGAGACCTAAAACAAGTGGCTTGCAAGCTTTGTGAGTATTAAGGTTCCTTTCTTAATATCAAAAATATCATAGACTACCCTTTCACAATAGTAGTTTCAAAATCCATTGATTGAGAACAAGTTCAAGACAAACAGCTATTACAACATCAATGATGCTTTGCACTAATTTACATTTTATTGAACACAATAGCATCTTAATAGTGGATACATGTCTGTGAGATATATGCATTCAATCCATAGACAATGCTTTCACTTGCACATGAATTTGTGGATCCTTTGGTATAAATAAGATAATGTAAACAGAAATGTCTAATTTGATTTCTGGTGCACACGGAGGCTCGATTACCATTACCACCAGCAGCAGCAACATCCAAGACACTTTATACACATAGGCAGAAATGACAGTCATCATCTCTGCTCTGATGTGGAAAATATGCCACACTTTAAGTCCTCAGGTCTGATTAAAAGTCAGAAGTCCCAGATCCGTCACTAATCAGCTGTGTGACTTTGGACAAGTCACTCTCCTCTTTGGGTTTCCCTTTCCAAGCTAAAAGAGGAGTTGAATAAGATGGCCACTAAGATTCTTTGCTGTTCCTGAATGCAATTCCTCTCCTGTTTGCCTATTAAGAATTGCTCTATAGATTCTTAGTAGTCTAATTCATTCTTGTCCAGATAACTGAGCACTAGTCATGGTTCAAGTTTCTCAAACATGCTTATACAAATAAAGTGCAAATTGGTCCCATCCCCAGAGACAGTGTTTTAAGTACCTATCAAAATTATAAATGTAGACTCCTCTTGATCTAATAGTTGTATTTCTAGGAATGTATCCCTGATAATATGCTTACTCATATGCAAGATGGCATTTACACAGGTCATTCACTGTAACACTGTATCTAATAGGCAAAGACTGGGAACAACCTAAATGTCCATCAGTAAGGACTAGTAAAAGAATTGTGCATTTATACAATGAAATATTGTATTTCTGTAAAAAGAGCAAAGATGGTGTTTACACGTGCATATGGAAAGATATCCAAGATACATTACTAAGTAAAAAAGAAATGCAGAGAGGTATAATTAGTATGTTACCATTAGTATAAAAATACACCACAGGTGAAGGAAAGAATACATGTTTATTTTAGCTAATACCTGCATAAAACGTCTCTGGAAGCAGTAACAAGCAATTAATCACAGTGCTTCCCTACTAGGGTTGTGATAGAAACTGCAAAAATGGAGGCATATACAGGAAGGAGACTTTTCAGTGTTTGCCTGTTATATTTTTTTATGTTCAAATTATATGAATACGTTATCTACTCAACAACTAAATAAAGCATTAAAACAAAGGGTATATGGTTTATTAAACCACGATCCTGGATCCCATCTACCATATCCCTACAAAGACTGTTACTATGCTTTATAAAGATGACCTTCCATCACTGCAAAAATGAAAATATTCTTGAAAAAGATATAATTCCAAGGGATTTAACAGAATGACTCCACTAGGTACATCTTTCCTTATTTTGCTACTCTCAATAATCTCTTTATGTAAAGTAATTATTTTCAGATAAAAGTAGGTTTGAATGGTGGACGAAAGGGCATTTTTTTCTTATATGTTAAATATCTATTTTGAAACTTTCGCTACAATTTTAATATGCAAATTGAATCCTAGATACTTTATAGTGGAAATGTAGTATAAGAATATACATCTTAGATACCTCAGTAACCAAAGAATTTTGAATAATAGTTAAGAATTTTTAGAAATGAAAAGGACAATATAGAAAAATTAATCTATTTTCCCTTGTTCAAGGGAACCAGGGAGGGAGAATAAAATGTCCAAAGTCACACATCAGCGTAGGGAGATATGTATCACAATGACAATGTGATTATGGATAAAGTTTTCCTAAGGTGACTGTTTATTGAAGGAAATGACATACATCTGTATATACAAAATTTGGCGTGTTTATCATGAATCCCATTCTTTAACCTCATAGTTTATACACACACAGATTCTGGTTAGCTATCGGTGTGGATAAAAACAAAAACAAACCCCCCTAAAACAACAAAACAAAAATAAACAAAAACTACCCCAAAACATGGTGGCTTAAGAGTGTAACAACCATTTCATTATTTCTTATGGTTTCTCTGGGTGAGAAATTCTGAAAGGGCTCAGCTAGGGGATCTGGTGTAGAGTCTCTCACATGGTTGCAGTCAGCCCATGGCTGGCAATGGAACAGTGAGGGCTATATAGCAGCTAAGACCTGGACTGGCATCTCTCCCTCTTCATATAGTCTCAGGTACTCTCCATATGGACTAGTTCGAGTTTCCTCACAACATGGAGGTCTCAGAATAGTCAGACTGCCCACATGACAGCTCAGGGCTCCAAAAGCAAGTGTACCAGAGGTAGAAGTTATGTGACACTTATAACCCAACCTTGGGAGTCGCATAGTATCACTACCACCATCTCTATTGGTTGTAACCATCACACAATCCCACCCATTTCAAGTGGAGACACATAGACCCCACCTCTTGATGGTAGGAGTAGCAATGAATTTAGGAACGTATTTTAAAATGGCCACATCTCAGGATTTCTCAGCATTTGGACTTTATTTTGGTTAGCATGTCTTTTAATTAAAAAGTCTTACGGTAGATCTATTAGAAACCACATAAAAAGCCAATAGGATTAAATCTATTTCCATGTAGCCATTATAGAAAACAGTGTAGAGATTCCTCAAAAAATTAAAACTGGAACTACCATAAGATCCAGCAATTCCACTACTTAGTATTTAGCTGAAGGAAATGAAAACATGAAATGAAAAAGATATCTATACCCCACGTTCAGGCAGCATTCTTTTTTTTTTTTTTTTATAATGATTTTTTATTATATTATGTTAGTCACCATACAGTACATCCCCGGTTTTCGATGTAAGGCTCGATGATTCATTAGTTGTGTATAACACCCAGTGCACCATGCAATACGTGCCCTCCTTACTACCCATCACTGGTCTATCCCATTCCCCCACCCCCCTCCCCTCTGTAGCCCTCAGTTTGTTTCTCATAGTCCATAGTCTCTCATGTTTCATTCCCCCTTCTGATTACCCCCCCTTTCTTTATCCCTTTCTTCCCCTACTGATCATTCTAGTTCTTATGTTCCATAGATGAGAGAAATCATATGATAGTTGTCTTTCTCTGCTTGACTTATTTCACTAAGCATTATCTCCTCCAGTTCAGGCAGCATTCTTGACAATAGCCAAAACATGGAAACAATCTCAGTGTCCACCAATGGATGAATGGATAAAGAAAATGTGGTGTGTATATGCATAGTGGAATATTACTCAGCCATAAAAAAGAAAAAGTCCTGCCATTTTCGACAACATGGGTGGACCTTGAGAGCCTTATGCTAAGTGAAATAGGTCAGACAGAGAAAGGCAAACACTGTCGTTTCACTTTTATGTGGAATCTGAAACAACAAAAACAGTAATAAAAACCCAAGCTCTTGATACAAAGAACATATTGGTGGTTGCCAGAGGTAGAGTTGCAGGGTGGGGTGGCAGAATTGGATGAAGGGGTCAAAAGGTACAATTTCCAGTCATAAAATAAATAAGGCCTGGGGATGTAATGTACAGCATGGTGTTTATAATGCTGTTGTTTATAAGGCTGTTGTAGTTTATAATACTATATTGCATATTCAAAAATAGCTAAGGGAGTAAATCTTGAAAGTTTTCATCATAATAAAAAAATCTATTTCCAGTGTTTTCTCAGACATATTATCTTAATAAGTCAACTGCTGATTTAATAAAAATCAGAGCTAAAGACAGGTTGAATTAATACATTTATTAATTGCAAATACAATCTAATTTGGAGATCACAGTGAAATTGTAGCTCCTATATAGAACTGCCTGGCCCATCACTAGTTTTGTTACTTCTTCTAAACACAAATCTGGCAGGAAGCTGGGGGCAAAGGAAAGAGTAGGGATGGCTGTTATAGAATTAGCATCATATCTCCCCGTGAGCAATAAAAGTAATGCTATTTCCCTGAAATGCCCAGCTTCTCATTCAAGAAAGGAAAGGCAGCCTTCATACATTTGAGGCCCTCTCTTATACAAGTGAGGAAAGCCGAGAAAACAGCCATGCAATTTGTACATTTAATCAACATTTCAAATGCAAGCCCTTGAAGAGGTATGGAAAATGAGATGGCAGGCCCTTTTGTGCTCTATCACATGAAAGTGTGGCAAGATAAATGAAAGCTGTTTTTGCTCATCTATTTCAGAAATCAATCAGTCTATAAATCCTCTTTTGTTTTGAAGCTAAAATCAGCACCTTGCATTCCCCCACCTCATTTTATCCTGGGAAATTAGTCTGAACTATATAGAGAAGGGGAGTAGGATAGGTTTTCTTTGAGGGGGGTGCAGGGGAGAGCATGCTTTCATTTCCAAAAGTGTAAATTGAAAAATGTGTGATTGGAATGCCAAATAAGTATTGAAAGCAGGAGAATTATTTACAAAGATTCAATCAGACTTATCCTTGGGGGGAAAAAAAAAGAAAGAAAGAAAAAAAATCAGCAAAAACATTCTGTGAAAAAATATTAGCATAATGAATTTTAAAACAAATGAGAGAGCACATATAGGTTGCTCTCATCGTTTTCCATTTGAGAAGCGACTGTGCTACATTCAAACTGTTAATGAACAGTCAGACCAGTGTAGAATCAATTACATGTTGCTTTCATTCACTCCACTCTTGTATTCATAAGCATAATCGGTCCATCTAACAGGCTGCATAATGATGCAGTGCCCCGTCAATCATATTCAAATTGCATGAATTTTAAGGAGAAAACCAATGCGCAGAATTAAATTGATTTTCTTTTCTAAAGATACAACCACATATCCAAGCACTAAAGGTACTATTTGTAAATCTTATTGGCCAATTTATATGATAAGCACCACCAGTCTATGACCTGAAACAGCACACTTGAAGTTCAGTAAACAGGAAATTGAATTACCACCTGATAGCATTACAAAGTAAATGCTGCCTTTTCTTTCCATATAGGTCAATGTTTTCATATACACATTTTCAAAGCTTGTTTTTGTTATATTTCAAGAAACAATCAATTGTCCATAAGATGTTCCTTTTCAATCTGCAGCAGACATCAGTTAGAATGTACTTCAACCATTGCCCTGCAGGTTTCTAAGTTTGGATGATTTTCTCACACACTTCTCAGTTGCATGATGGGTTTCTTTCTATATCCAGAAAGACTACAGTCATCCAGCTCTTTGCATGAGTTTGGGACAAACTATCACTTACAGTGTTATTTTCTAGCCCATTCTCCTTTGAGTCTGTGAGTTAACCATGTCTTTCCACTGTTTTTTGTGATAAAGAGCTTCGGTTTACCTCTCTTAGCCTCCTTGGGAGCTATGGTTCCTTAAATAAGATGTCTGTGTCTAAGAGTAAATACTGAGTAGCTAAACAACTTTTGCATTTTGCAGCTGATAAAGGCATATAAAATGCACTGTCAAAGCTTGAATGAATACACCCAGCTCAGGTTGAAGTTTGATCCCATTTTTACATGACAATCTGATGATGTTGCCATGTTTTAGACATTGTGCGCTGATAATATGTTTCATGCTTCATTGACTTTAAAGTTGTGAGGTTTTAAACTTAAATTATGAGGTTTAAATTATCAAATATTATTTGAGGAATTTCTACCAAAATGTTACCCTCTATATTAAAAAAAAGAGAGAGAGAGAGAGAGAGAGAAAGGGAGAGAAAGAAAGAAGGAAGAGGCAAAGCCTATCTTTAATAGTTTATTAATTCTCCCTCTATTGCTGAAAATCTGTTTAAGGGTGATATTGCTGATGAGACAGTCTCCTGTTTCAACTGGATCCCTTTATATAATGGTCCATTTTCAATAACAGGGATTGAAATTTGTGTAAAAGGGATATCCTGTGGTCAGCCATTTATAGAATCTTAGGGATTCCACAGGGTATTGGGGGCATCTGCATTACAATAGTGTTATTTCCAACAGAGAGGGGATTCAGAAAGACTGTGGGAAGATGAATTATCTGCAAAATTCCAACATTTCACATCATTTTAGAATGAACCAAAAGAGAACACATCTTAGAAGGAAATGAGTCAAATACATGGCATTTCTAATGCTTCAGTAGCAGGGGTGAGAGGAGGTGGAGGTCCAGAGAGACAATATGACTTTTTCAAGGAAGATAATAATTAGGTCTTTGTTCCGGTTCAAGGGATGGGCAGCAATCTGCAGACTTTTCAGACAGATGCAAATCCAGCACTTTATTAAGATTCAAGGGGAAAGTAGAGTTTAAGAATCCTACTTAGTGGGTAAAAATAAGTGAATGCTAGTCATCACTACCCCTCCTCCCCCGCAGTAAGGGTAATTCAACAAATGCAGATTCTAGGCTAGGACTAAGTGTGCAGGGGTGGTCATTGCCAGAACACAAAGGCTGATGCTGTATTGCATGTGCTTTCTTGTCATCAGCCTTCCTTTATAGCTCCCTTACCAACACGAGTATGGGCAAGAAAGGCTCTTCTATGATAATTCACTCAGTCATTAATTTTGTCGTTTATTCAATAAATATTCATTGAGAATCCACTGTGTGCCAGGTACATAGGGCAATTGCCCCAATTCACTTGCACAAAACAGGTCTTGTGCTTTTCTGACTCCAGACTTCTCCTGGTGTCAAGAGAGGCCCCCATCTTTGCCTTTCAAAATCCTTTCCATTCCATAAAACCCAAGGAGAATTTATCTTCACTTTCAGTGATCCATGAGTACTACTACATGAACTAATTCTGAACTCATTTCTCCTCTGTGGTCTCCAATATCACTTATGTTTGACCATTTATATGACTTTTAACATCAACACTTCTGTACATACAACTAATAAAATTTCATCAGTCAGAGCTCTCTAATAACACAATATTCTGCCTGAGGAGGCAAGGCATTTCCTGTCACTGGAGACAATCAACTATGAATATATGCACTCCCAGATTCTTTCTAATTCTGGGATGCTGTGATTCTGTGTTTCCTGTCTTGATGTAGAGACTCCCTGCTTCCACTGCAGGGAACATGACAAATCTATGTTTGAGTTTCCCAGAAAGCCAAAAACTCTATGGGAACAGTTGTTTAATGGATAATTAGTGAATTTGTGGGTGATTAAATAAAAGTTGGCCTGATATAATCAATCTAATCAGAGATGATATATTGGACTAGGGAAAACAATGAGGTAGAATGGCCAGTCTAGACTGGGAAAACAATGGAATGTAGTTTAACTGGCTCATATCATTCAACATACATTTTTATGGAACCGAGAATCTATTTCTTCACAGAAAGACTCAGCATAGCCTGATCAAAAATTTCCTAATAAGTATACAACAGATGATAAAAAAAAAAAGACTCTAATGCCATCACACTCCAACAAGATTCTTTCCAAAGACTACCCATAGGGAGGGGGGAAAAAGTATGGTGACTCCTTTGCCTTTTTTTTTGCAAGAGATAATTAAATAATGCATTTTTTAAATGTGTCATTTCCCTCATCTGCATATAGCTCATTTTAGAATAAATCTGCTTTGTTCTAGAGATTGGTTTTGGCTCTCAAATGACAAAATGGAAAAAGATTCTCTACATATCTTCTCAAAACTTAATGGAATCACTGTTCACATTTCTTTAAAAAGTGACATCTGGGTATAATGAACCTACCTCTCCATCAAAATAAACCAAGCTTAGTTTCTCTCACAGAGCAGTACATTCATAAGACCACACTAGACTATAGGTATTCTGTACATTTACACCTGTACTCTCATTCCGGTTCTATTCTCATGGTATACACATCCACACCAGCTTCTACGCCTAATTTTCTAAAGAAACACTTTTATTTAGTAAAGACAATGAGAAGGACAGAATATTTTAAGAATTAGTTTAACATAGATTCTAAAGGAAAGAATAAGTGGAAATTTCTATACTGTGAAGCCACATTTTTCATGAGTTCACTTAAACATAGTCAACAATATGAAAAAGGGGTAAGGGAGGGTAAGATCTCTCTCTCTCAGAGATGGTTGGCTCATTGGGCAAGATAGGAGCTGTTTTCAAACTTTTTGATTCAAGACCTCTTTACGCTCTTAAAATTAACTGAAGACCAAAAGAGCTTTTGTTTCAGTGGGTATATACATCACACAAGAAAAGAGAAGCACAGATGCCATTAACTATCAGGAAAATGATGTCATCACATGTCACGTAGCCTCTGGAAAGCTGCATTGTACACTCAAGAGATAAAGAGAGTAAGAAATGTAAATAACCTCGAAGTATAATATGAACGTGGTATTGACCACGAATCCCCTGAAAGAGGGGTCCCCAGACCATCCTTTCAGAACTGCTTAGAGCTTCCTGCTGTACAGATCTAGTAATTAAATATAACTATTTCCTTTTCTAATGCAAAATGGACACCTCTAACTACTTTATCTGGTCCTCAACTCTGAAGAAACAGTGATCTCTCTTAACTGTACAGGGAAAACCAGATGCACAGGACTTGTTAAGAAATGGTGTCTCTGCTGCAACTTTATGTGAGTTACGGAATTTTTAAAAGAGTAATCTTAACTAAACACAATTTGTTTCTTTTTGGTTAATCTTTAGTATCTAGACTGGTATCTGTTTCCTCTTCTGTGAAATGGTGATCGGGTCACTTCTGTTCACCAAATTGTTGAGAATGGAGAAATTCTTCTTAAATAAGCAGCTTGCAAGGACCCAAGGAAGAAAAGCTAAGATGACTGCTCCCAGATCAACTGATTCTAGTAGAAAAGAAAATGGTGAGAACAGCCTTTTAAGCAAGAATTTTTTTTAAAGATTTTATTTATTTATTTGACAGAGAGAGACAGCCAGCAAGAGAGGGAACACAAGCAGGGGGAGTGGGAGAGGAAGAAGCAGGCTCCCAGTGGAAGAGCCTGACGTGGGGCTCAATCCCAGAACTCCAGGATCATGCCCTGAGCCGAAGGCAGATGCTTAACAACTGAGCCACCCAGGCGCCCCTAAGCAAGAATTCTACAAGACATCACAGGATAAAGAAAAGAGGGATGCTTCAGGATCGTGAATTCCCAAGGGAAATCATGACAATGGTCTTACTTCCTCACACTCCTTTGCCGAATGCGTTGTAGACTTCTAAAGGAAAGGAGAAAAGGTAACATTAAATCAGGCTGGTGGGAAGGAAACGGGAGGTAGATAGTCAAGAAACATCAAGGTAAACTGGCAGAGTTTAATGATGGTTTCAAGATGGGCGGGAGAAAAGTGAGAGGGCAGTCAGAATGTATTCAAAGTACCTTCATCCTGCGTGACTGAGGGGCTGACAGAAATGGGAAAATCAGAACAGTAACCGAGGCCTGAATTATTGTGGTGTTCGTCAAGCCTCCTGAAAATCTATCCTTAACATAAAAATCAAGTGCAGAGTAGGGTCAAAAAGTAGAGGAAGATTAGTAAGAGAAACAAAAATTGTACAGTTGAAGATGATGAATTTTCCTGTGTCAAGGCAGCCTTTTTTTTTTCTTTTTTAACTTTTTTTCTTCCTTGCCTACTTTGGGCCTGGCACGGAATCACTGAGGGGAAGAGAATATATCACTGAGCCCTTCAAACATGATTCATGTGAGACTCCGATTTAAAGAGGTCCGCATGTGTCTCTGTAAGATTATTTGGTGGAAACCACTACGGTAAAACCACGCAAAACTAAACAAAACAAAACAGCAACAAAATCAAGAGAACTTTTCATAGTCATTCAGCTGACAAGAATGAAATGTTTGCCTGGAAGCTTTGATAATTAAGTAAGACTATGAGATTTTTAGAAGACAGAAATAGAAACAGCTGGTGACCGATTCTCTAGAAATACACTATTATGTAGCCCAATAAGTAAAAATTCCACTTTTTATTCAGAAATGGGGTGCTGTTGAGATAAGATAATTTGGCTGAGGAGATACTATGCTGAGAGAAACAGCAAGATGGGCAGGCTGGTATGAGTAGAAAAGTAATTATATTATAGAGACGTGTCTAGAGATATCAAAAAAGGATGGTCCCTAGACTGTGTAATTATAATTCGACTGGATGATATCAGGAAAGAACAAGAAAACAAGTCTTCACATCCCAATGGAAAACCCCACTCACCAAATAGGTGAACTTGGGCAAATTACTTTTCCTCTTCTGCAAAAACAATTATATTTACTTCTCAAGTTTGATGTGGGGTATAAACTATGTATTATATGTGAAAACATCAGGCATAGTACCTGGCATGTAGTAGGTTATAAACTCTGACTTGACTGATTTGTATTTGTACATAATTGTATTCACAGTGTACATAAATGGGATAACTGGAAGATCTTCCCTATCTAGTCAGTATTTCATCATTATATTCTCAAAATCCATAACCATTCATATTAACCAATTCCATCAGAATTTATATTTTACTGGCTTCTTTACTTCCACTATTAGTTGGATCCCTGATCTTCTCTTTCTTGAACTGTTTTTTTTTTTTTTTTCCTTTTTTTCTTTTCACAGTGTATCCTTGAGTAAGTCTTTCAGAGATAGTCTGTAGCTGGGCATTTTCTACGGCACTGGATTTGCAAATGCTTTTCATTTGTTTTGATTTCTGAATGTTAGTTTCCTGGCATATATGATTCTAGGTTTCAATTAATTTTTCTCTCAGAATTTTGAAGATTTTGCTTCATTTACTTCTTTCATGAGAAAAGCCAGTTTGATTTTTTTATACCTCCATAAGTAAGCTGGATTTCTTTTCCTCTCCAGAAGTTTTAGGAACCTCCTATTTATTCTTGGAATTCTGAATTCTGTTTAGCTTCTTTCAATACAGGAATTCTTTTCCCTTTTAGTTATGAAGTTACAACTATTCTTTCATATTATACATTCTTTCTAGAATTCTTAACAGATGGGTTGTATATGTCTCAAATGTCTTCACATTCTCTCAAATATTTCATCTACTGCACATTCTAGAGTATTTCTTCAACTTATTTTCTGGATCGGTAAGCTAGTTTTCAGCTGTTTTCTTTCCAATAGGTGTCCCTTTGCTTGAAACTTTTGTTCTCTGATGGGAACACCTTTTTCTAACTTCTACATGTATCATATGTAATTCTATTCTCTATCAACTTTTTTACTGGATATAAATTCTTTTTTTGTCCAGGCTAAGATTTAGTAATAGCTAGCTCTTTGTGGATTTGAATTGACTTAATGTACAACTTCACACTTTCTTCATGATATCTCTACATCCCATACAAATTATATGTATTTTCATCACATTTTTATTTCTAATGAGGATAATCAATCCCTTGGCAGGATTGATTAGGTATCTCTAATAAGAAAAAATAAATAAAACTAAGAAATAAACAAACAAAAAATATTAGTAATGTAATTGTTGACTGAATTATGCATTTAGACATTTTAACAAGGAATGTATTCCTCACGTAGCTAACAACTAATTATAGAAATTGCTAAGAATTCAGCTTTTTTAATGTTAAAAAGTATGATTTTATATTTCTAACATGATAAAGCAGCAAATGCTATGCTACCAAGTTGAAAATACACACACACACAAATGCACAGGAAAAAAAAAAAGGAATATATTCAGTATTTTCATGACTGAAGACATATCCATTCACATCATTCTAGCTATTTCATAGTGTTTCTTTTAGAGTTGATGAGAACATTGTTCCAAGCCAGACCCATTTTAGACCATATTTTTTGTGAATATTATACATTTTAAATAAAAATGGATTATACATTTATCAGAAAAAGAATAATTCAAATTTGAAATGTTGTTTTCAGATACTCAATTATTACATATTAATTACAAACCCCATTTCAACTGCTCATTCTAAAAGGGATATTTATTTTTACCCTAAACATTAGATTTCTAAGCCTTATTACAATCTTAGCTGTCCGGAGATGTTTAAAGCAGAAACACAACAAGCAGCTGAGTTATTTTCCAAAATACCCTTACTGTGCAGCATTTTGAATACACAAAAGGCAATGTCAATAATATATTTGGATAGAATTTTAAGTTTTACTGCTTATTTCATTATGAAAGATTAATATCTTAGTTCTCTCTAGTATAGAAAAAGACCTGCAAGAGTGTGTTTGACACTATTGTATGATAAAAACCCTAAAGGATAAAGAACAACAAAATTAACCTTTCTAATGGAATTATTACTGACAATTTTATTGATAGCACAATACAAAAGTTTCAATAGGATTAAACCAAATGCATTCTGTTATTTCTTGTCTTTTAATATTCTTATTAAATGGAGGGGAGAAAGTCACAAAAGATATATAAAGACAACAATTTATAGAATTTCATGAAGACAACATTGGTCCCTTTTGAAATGTATATTCTGGGCCTAAGAATCTATCCATTGCCTGGGAATCTATGAGATGTTCTCAGAACCATCACTTAGATTCTAGTGAAATGCAGGTGCAGGAAGCATATGGTGGCATTCCTCTCACTGGCTACAGTCACCACTGTCCTGAACACAACTAGAGAACAATGAAGCCATATTTGGTCCTGGCCAGGGAGCTGGAGAAAGCACAAAGATCAAAGGAGAAATAAAAGCTTTTTCTTGTCATTAGAAAAGAAAATTCCCCTTGGAGTTTTCTTATGTTAGAAGAACATCCTCCTTTCCAGCACATGGTGGATTATACTTGTAGGTTGTCACAAACCTGACTTTATCACATCAGTCCAGTGAAAGTTCTATGGGTCTACCAGATGTATAGACCCTCTTCCAAACTACTTACTTTTACTGATATCTTCCTCATTATGCTCTATGACATGCTTTTGCCAACTTGTATGAATGCCTTCACTCAAGGAACAAGTCTTAGCACAAAAAGAGCCAACACCCTACTTAATACCACATCCCAGTTCCTCCCATGCCAAAGCACTGGCCCTCCTTCACTTTCATGGACTTGGATTACCATGAATTTTCCTACCCTGTGTGAACTCTGTCTGTATTAGAACTCTTGACTGGAAGAGAAGAGGCCTCTGAAGATGATCCCTTTGGCAAGAAGACCTTCCTACAGATATTGCTTTTGGCTACAGCCATGCCCTTGTTGTGTGTACTCACTAAATGCTAAATTTTTGCTACGTCAACAGACCACTCTCTCCTTTGGTACCTGATTAGAAGTTTGGGTCAGTGGTTCTCAAACTTATAAGTACATCAAAATCATCTAGATGGCTTATTTAACCATATGGGTTGTTGGGTCACACTCCCAGAATTTCTGATTCAGTAGGTCTGGGATGGAGTGGGGCTGGGGACCAAGAGTCTGCATTTCTTTTTTTTTTTTTTTCTTTTTAAAGATTTTATTTATTTATTTGACAGAGAGACAGCCCGCGAGAGAGGGAACACAAGCAGGGGGAGTGGGAGAGAAAGAAGCAGGCTCCCAGTGGAGGAGCCCTATGCGGGGCTCGATCCCAGAACGCCGGGATCACCCCCTGAGCCGAACGCAGATGCTTAACAACTGAGCCACACAGGCGCCCCAAGAATCTGCATTTCTAACAAGTTTCCCGGTGATTCTGATGCTGCTGGTCTAGGAACCACATGCTGTGAATTACTGGTTTATTCCAAAAGTGGCAGCCTATAGCTCTATCATCAAAATTCTACCCATAACCTGATGCTTCAGTTTTGACTTTGCACCCAAGATTCTGACCTTGATTTTGCCAACTGAATTTGCATATCAACTGCACCCACAGCTATGATTTTTGGCTTATATTGTTCTGTTGACCTGCGTAGGCTCTCCAGGCCTGCCATATTCCTGGCTGTCTCACCCACTGATGACAATCTGTAGTTTCAAATGTTTCCATGCACACAATTCAAAAGAAAAATTGTCTTGTCCAATCTCTATTTTAGTGCTTATAAATCATCACAAAAAGCCACAAAAATAAGCAGAGTTTGCACAAATATTGTAGTAAGAAGAGCTCATTCTTCAATCGCTACCAGAACATTAACGACATTAATTGGGGCCTTCATTGAAATTCTTTAAATTATTAAAAAAGATTAGGGTGCATGTATAGTAATTGTGGGAAGAAAGGAAAAAATGAAGAAAGCATGCTTCACAATTAGGCCAAGGAACAAGCCAGCCAAACTGAAGAAGAAAAGCTAAGTAGGTAACTTGATTTTGAATAGATTTAAACAGGGGTCAAAAAAGGGTAAGAAATGGCTGAAAGAAAATATACAAATGGCCAATAAGTAAGTACATGAAAAGATGATCAATATTCTTAGTCATTAAAAAAATGTAAATCTAAACTTCATAGCCACTATTATGGGTATAGTCAAGATAGACAATAACAAGCATTAATGAATCTGTGGAGAAACTGGAATCCTCATACAATAGTGTAGGAATCCTCATACAATAGTAGGAATGTAAATGCCACTTTGGAAAGCAGAGAGTTCCTCAAAATGTTAAATTTAGAATTACCATATGACTTAGCAACTCTGCTCCTGGGTATCTACCCAAAAGAACAGAAAACCTCTGTGCGCACAAAACCTTGTATACAAGTTTCATAGCAGTATTATTTATAATTACCCCGAGTGGAAACAACCCAAATGTTTACCAATTGATAAACAAATAACCAAATGTATACCCTACAAGGAAATATTATTCAGCCATAAAAAGGAATGAAGCATGGCTACATTCTACAACATGGATGAACCTTGAAAACATTATGCTAAATGAAAGAAGCCAGTCACAGAAGGCCACACATTGTATTATTCCATTCATATGAAATATCCAAAACAAGAAAATCCACATAGACTGAAAGTAGATTAGTGGTTGCCAAGGATGGGATAGGGGACAGAATAAAGAATAATTAGTAATAAGTATAGACTTTATTTTTAAGGTGATGAAAAAGTTCTAGAATTAGAAGCGGTAGTGATGATCGTACAACTCTGTGAATATACCAAAATCACGGAATTATGCACTTTAAAAAAACCCACAAAACAAAAAATTAAATTGGAAAAAAATAGTGGTGGGACATGCCAGTAAATTCAGGTATGTGTAGTTAATACATAGACGGTGTTGGCTAAATGGCTCCTTGAGTGGCTAAAACAGTCAATTAATTAATACTATGTCCATGGGGCGCCTGAGTGGCACAGTGGTTAAGCATCTGCCTTTGGCTCAGGGTGTGATCCTGGCGTTATGGGATCGAGCCCCACATCAGGCTCCTCCGCTATGAGCCTGCTTCTTCCTCTCCCACTCCCCCTGCTTGTGTTCCCTCTCTCGCTAGCTGTCTCTATCCTGTTGAATAAATAAATAAAATCTTTAAAAAAAAATACTATGTCCAGAATATTTTTTTTAAAAACATGAAAGGCGATACTCTAAAATAAGACTAGGAAAATGCAGTATGTTTAAGGGGCGTTTAGAGTGCAACTAGGACAGCTCAGGTAGAATTTTCCAGTAGTGTCCCATAGGACAGAACTTCTGTGACCTAATCTAACAATAACTGAACAAAACACCCTGTAAGGAGAACTACTTGCCCATTCAGAACTACCTATGAATCTAAGGACTGAGAGCCACTTTCACTTTTCACAAAGCCTGCCTGGATATTTCAGCGCCAACTAGTCAATTGTCCAAGCACTTGAAATGTATATGAAGGCTATAAATAATAAGCAGAGGGAGATAAACTACAGTGATGTTTGGATTCAAGAGATCTGAAGTCTTCCCATGTGGTTCTGCTAGCTGATCACAGGGCCGTCACCAAGAATAGAATTACAAAGACTCACTACATGAAGTATAATGTCTTGTTTTACAAATAAACTGTACGGAGAACTATCTTTTCATGAGAGTACTTGTAGGCAAAAGTTACCAACTTCTTAGGAACTGAAGAAGATCTCTTTCCACATCCTTCCAGGAAGATTTTCAGATCTTGTATGTTTTGGCCCTAGGTTTGTTTGCCCTCATCAGTACGTCAAACTCTGAGGTTTTATGTGTGTTTATACATTTACATGTACAGTGAGCTTCAGGCACAGGCAGGAACAGATAACTCTGTGATGCGTCTTAAGACATGTTGAGAAAGCTCCTGTATCTACTGGTGTGGTGAGGTGAGGGCTTGGGATACATCTCCCTCTCTATCTCTCCATCCACCCTGGGCATAGCCTATGCTACAAAAGGAGAAGACTGGACTTCCAGAGACACCAAGACTGTGCAAAGAAAATAACACCTGCTCCTTGCTGAGTGTTTATCATGTGACAACCACAGTTCTAAGTCAAAGTTTACTTAATCTTTTCCTAACATGAGTACTCACCAAGATCCAGTATTAAATACATGACTACAAAAAGCAAAGATGATCCAGTTCTGAATCAAGATTGAGCAGACAGAATTCCCCCTATTCCTCCTGCTAAGTGCAGCTTAAAATCCTGGACATTGTACATGACACTAATAGAAGAAGACTCTGAAAAGTGAAAAGAAGAAAGCAGGCCTTGGGGCTCAAAGAATGACATGGTGGTGAGTTTGCTGGGTTTTCTTTTTGCCCCATATATTTTGGACTGGGTGCTGGAGAAGCCACAACCCAGAAATACCAAGAAGAGATAAAAACCACAACAACAACAATAAAAAACCCCAGAATAGTCTCCTCTTTCTAGCCAAAAAATCACAAAAGGACAACCTGGTAAGACAGAAAGATAATAACTGCCCTATTCCAACAAGACTCCACAGACAAAACCATGGCTCAATCCTTACCCAGTCAGCAAAGGCCAAATAGGGAGTCTTGATTTCCCCCCTCATCCAGCTATAATGACGTACTCCCCACCTAAGTGGCATCAGAGGATGGTGAGTGGGAAGCCAAGATTTTCATCTGAGGCTGGTAGTAACAAACTCCCTGCTCCCCCCCACCCCCCGCCCCAATGTCAGTGGAAATCATGTGGGGAGCTTTGGTTCTACCTGGAGGCTACCTGGGGAGCCATAACAGAAAAATCCCCTTCTTCCCAACTGGGTGGTATTAGCAGAGGCCCAGCAGGAAGCCTAAAATACCACCTCCACCTGGCAGAAGGAAAGCATCTCTCCCACCCTGGGAGTCATGGATTAATGTAATAGACTTTAGACTGAAGAAAAGTGACAAAAAAGGAGTATATATATACTCTGTGTGGTTCCATTTATAGTAAGAAGAGATAAAATTAACAAATAATGAAAGCAGGCAGACGGTGATTACCTTTGAGAAATGGGATTCACTGGATTGGGCACAGGTGAAGTTTCTGGCATGATGGAAGTATTCTCCATATTGACTGGTGTGTATACATTGTCAGAACTCAACCAAATTATGTATTTAATACCTTTGCATTTCACTCTATGTAAATTTTATCTCAATTTTAAAAAGTATAATAACACAGTAAGCAACAGTTCCATGTATATCACTGTTCCAGTCTATGATTTTCAAAGCAGAACATAAGTAATGAATATTCATGACTGGTAATTTATTTCCTTATTCATATATAGGTGATATTCCACATTTCACAGGGTAATAGTGCTCTCCTAATTCTTTGTATTTGGAAATGAACATTTGCTCTCCTAATTCTTTGTATTTGGAAATGAACTCATGCACTTAATAAAATATTTATATCTAAACCATATAATTTGAATATTCTTTTTAAAAAAAAAAACCAAACATTAGCTCTGCAGAAAAAGGAATTGTTTTATTCTTTTTTTTACAATTATTTATTTATTTATTTGTCAGAGAGAGAGAGAGGGAAAGAGAACAAGCAGGAGGAGTGGGAGGCAGAGGGAGAAGCTGACAGAGGGAGAAGCTGACTCCCTGCTGAGCAGAGAGCCCGATGCAGGACTCAATCTCAGGACCCTGGGATCATGACCTGAGCCAAAGGCAGATGCTTAACTGACTGAGCCACCCAGGCATCCCAAATTGTTTTATTTGCTTTTCACCACACACATGTACACACAAAGCAAAGAGGTATCTTCTTATTAAAATCATTTCCAGAGGGTTGTTGAAGATAATAATTTATACCTGTTGGGGGACTCTCTTCCTACAAGTTGCTCCATTGACCAGAAAGAACACAAAGGTGACCCATTCCCTGTGGTGGGCTGTGTTACCCAAATATGGCTACAACGATATCTTCCATCCCATGTGGTCTTCTGAATTGTGATCTTGCCACTCCTTCATCAAAAGCTTGAGTACAAATGTCTTCACAATGAAGCCCAGATGGCTGTGGTGACTTGCTTATTGTCAATAAAATGTGTTGAAGTGATGCTCTGGGACAACCAGTGAAAGATGAGAAGTCTTACAGGTTCTGCCTTGATCTCTTGGAATATTTGCTTTCTGGATGTTCCTCTAGGAACTCAGTGCCATGCTGTGAGAATCCAAAGGCACATGTGTAGGCACTCTGATGGTCAGTCCCAGCTGAGCCCATTCTGTGAGTCATCCCATCTCAGTCACCAGACATGTGGATGAAGAAGTCTCCAGATGATCCCAGTCCCCAACCATTCACATCTTTCCCAGTAAGAACACACATATTATCAAGCAGAGATGAGTCATTTGAATTTCTGTCTCATAGAATCTGCAAGCCTAATAAAATAGCTGTTGATTTACTCCACCCAGTTTGGGGATAGTTTGTTACACACTAAGTAAATAACTGAGACACTTTCCTTCAATTTGCTTAATTCTCAGAAAATGATAACACGAAGTTGACTCATTCCCTAAAGTGGATCATAATCACTTTTTACTACATTACCCTAATGGGAACAGAAGTTACTGAGGTTCTATATTTTAACTTTTGGGTTGACTTGGAGTTACACTTTAATAATACGATAGTTCTTCTTCCAAAGTTCATCCAAGTCATGCCACGGTATGTGTTGAAAATAATATACAAACTATGATGGGTGTGTCTCTGTCTTGATGTTTCCCTATACTATCTGGTGATTTTGGTGACATTTTGAGCTTCATCTGTAAAATTGTCATACTAATACTTCATTCACAAGGATCCTAGAAATTTTTAGAAATAACGATTAAAGTACTGAGCTTTACACAGGGTCTAAGTCCCCAGCTTTGAAACCATTATTATTGGATATACTCCCTCACATATACAGAGCATTAGTTTATCTATAGATTGATTAAAGGTTTATGTTCCTTCTCTACACTAAGGCTGTTCTGTTCTTTAGTGCAAATGATAGTGCATTTGACATCTCAGTTCCTGGTGGTCCTTTACTCGTATAATTGGGGCTCCTGGATGATTCCACATGATTATGCAGTGGGAGCTCTTTCTTTCCTGAGCGTTACAACAGCCACTATAGTATAGAAACTCCCTGAGAAATGCCGCCAGGAATTCCCATTAAAAAGTCTAATAAATGTTTTCCAACTAATACATTATGTTCTGAATTTATAGGAACAATCTGAGCAAAAAAGGTCTTGGCAGTTATTTAATGGAATTATTACAAAGGCGAATTCATATGCAGATTATTGGACAGTATTCATTTTACCATACAGGAGGATTTTAAAATTAGTTTCAGAAAAAGGGCACTCCATAATAAACTTTTAATTTCAAGAGTTGCACAAGGTAAGGGCTGAAAATTACAATAGGCCAGGTACCATGTCAGCTCTGATATACTACAACACTTCTTTATGAGCGCATTACAATTCGAAGAGCTAATAATAAAAAGAAGTGATGCTGAGATGATGAATTGATGCTATGCAATTAGACCTATTAGAATTCACAAGAGTCGACAGGCAATAATCAAACCCTTTTCATGCTGCCCATTGCAATTATCTTTGCACTTAAGAATCAACAAAGCACATAATGACTTGCACTCGATTAAGGAATTCATGAGAAATGGAATTTTAATTAGTGTGTAGAAAATTTGGGCCATTTGTTACTTTACAGGACAACAAATTGTGAAAATGAGTTGAGGAGTTAAAAACAGTCAGTGATGATAGATGTTTGCTGATCATGGTGAGGAACTTAGACAATGGAAATTTCCAGTTCCCCACCTCCCCTAAAATTACAATTAACAAAGTGAAACTACTATTGAGGGTGGAATAAGTAGTAAATGGATTGTTGACATCATGGCTGATTGATAAAACAGACATTAAATCCATTCCCAGTCTTGACTTTCTCAAACCATAGTATTTTATATTATTTACTCCCCCCCACACACAAATATTCACTCATACATAATCCATATTAATATCAACAAATATCTATTCATTGCTATCTCTGTGTAGCAAATAAAGTATATGTCCTTAAAAGAAGTTGGATTGTTAATTCAATATGGAATATTTAAAAGTTCAGTGAGTAAAGATGATGCTTAGTCAACTTGCAAATTTTTTTATTAATTATGAAAATCTGTTCTGTAATGGTTGTTTGTTTTTGACAATGTTTATTCATAAAATACATTCACTCTTAATGCACTTGACCTTGGCAAAAAGATTAGTTTAGTACATCTCAGATATAAATAATAGGCTTTGGCATTTAACATATAAGTTAATGGAAATTCATTTTTGTCAAAAATCTCTTGGATTTTGGGTAAAAGGTACCATGTTTATAAATAGATAATGTCAAATACCACTTTGTAATGCAGTCAGTTTAATAACATATTTCTCATGCTCAATTTACCATCTGAAAAGTTAGTCTAAAATACAAAGAGTCAAGGAAACGCCCACAACTACTGTTACACTCTGAATAAATAGAAACAAAATAAGGAGTAAGTACAACAGTCCTTCCCACTCAGTTCATAAAACATACAGGAAAGGAAATCAATACTTACGACAACAAATCATTGAATCAATCCCCAAACAAAGCCAAACTGTCCATGAACAATTCTGAAAGTCATTATCTGCATACTATTAAAAAGTCTTACTTACTTTGTGGTTGAAAACTACGCTGTTCTCAGATGTAAGATCTGAATGTTTAAAATGTACAAAGTATTTGAATAAAGAGCTATCCAATATGGTACCTGAAATTTTAAAATTTTATGACAATTTAAAAATTAAGTATGTTATTACTCTACTGAGAAGTTAAAAATTTCCTCACTTTTGGGGCGCCTGGGTGGCACAGCGGTTAAGTGTCTGCCTTCGGCTCAGGGCGTGATCCTGGCGTTATGGGATCGAGCCCCACATCAGGCTCCTCCGCTATGAGCCTGCTTCTTCCTCTCCCACTCCCCTGCTTGTGTTCCCTCTCTTGCTGGCTGTCTCTATCTCTGTCAAATAAATAAATAAAATCTTAAAAAAATAAAAAAAAAATAAAAAGAAATGCAGAATCCTAGCCCCACCCCAGCGTTCTAGACCTGGTGAATCAGAATCTGCATTTAGAAAAAAAAAAAAAAATTCCTCACTTTAATACCGGCAAAGAATTTGTGGCAGAGATTGAAATTCCCCACCTCTACCTCTTTCTCATCTTCCTTCTCAGTAACAGGAGCTTAGTATTTAGCTGAGTTCATTGTTGCGAAGAACAAAATATTATATTTCCCAGCAGTCGTGTCAATAGACGTGGTCGTGTAACCAAGCGTCGTGTAGAACCTCCAGAAAAGCTGAAGAATGTGAACAACACCATTTTGTTCTTCTAATTTTTTTTTTCTTTCTGTATGTCACTATGCACGGATATACACAGACCTCATGATGGCTGGAACTCTAGCAGTCATCTTGGGTCATGAGGTGGATAAAATATCATTAATACCTTTTCATTATACGAAGTTTTATAACTTACAAAATTCTACATGCAAATTATTTTTCAGTTTGAATTTTACAAGTTCTGCAAGATAGATCACTCACGTATTTGTTTCTTTCCTTTCTTGCATATGCTGCTGCTTCTTCCTAAGTTAACTGATGATTTGAATCACATGAAAAAGTAGATGAACTTAAAAGTACAATTCACACAAAGGCATCCGAAGGAAAGAAACATTAATGTACAGACCTTGTGCTGAGTCAAATACTTCAGCCGAACACTAAATTTAGTGCTGAGCTTCCACACAGCTAGAGCAAGAAATATACAAGCTTGTCTGATGAGACAATCTACTTTTCTCTTAAGCTGGTAGTAAATCTAAAGAAAGCTACCTTGTTTAACTTTCATTTAAGGGATATTGGATGGCATAGTGGATGTTTTAAGTAGTAATTGTGCACGTGATACAGAAATATTCTGTACATAGACATTATATTGTCTTCAAAGAAGCAGAGGGCATACGATTATGTCTTTATTTGACACAAGGTTCTCTCCATGTAGTTAGAATTATATGACTTCAGCATAATCTAATTTTTATATGGTTATATTTTAAGACACCTAGATGAATAAATTGGTTTGATCTTTCAAATGTCTCTCTCAAATATCAAGCACCTGGAATGATATTCAAGAGACAGTCATTTGGGGTATCAGTTTTCTGATGACCAGCAAAAGAGTATTGCCCTAAACCCAGACAAGAGGAACCCCTTTCCTGGTCCTGTGCTTTAGAGGTCCTCACATATCACAAACACAGATGAAAGTTTAGTTTCGTCACTTCAGAGCGCTGTAGAGTGTGAGGCATAATCTTAAACATTTTATCTCATAGTTAACATTGCTCAGGCCTCAAGGAAATGAATATCCACAACCCTTATCCTATATCTCAAAATAAGACTGCATTTGAATATCATGAAGGGCTCTGGAGTGTGCAACCGCTGACATCAGAGATGGACATCATTTCATAGTGGAGGGAGGATTTAGCAGAAGCACTTAGGTAAGGGGAAAATAATTAACTTGTTAAATCCTTCCTATAAAATAGCATGAGTGCAATAGATTCTCAAGTAAGGAAGTGTTGTTTCCTAGAAGAAACAAATATCCATCTCTATTTTCTTCATGTATCGAATTGTGGTTTTGAGAGATGTTCCTGAATTAGTGCTGAATGTGCACATGGTGGCTTAAAAACATATTGCAACAATAAACAACTCAGATTATTATCTAATATATTTGTTGGCTTGAGGAACAACTTGAAAATGGTGACCCGTATGCCACAAAGTCTCTATTTGTCATGGGTTCTCCAAACGTTAGGGGAGATGTGGCCAAAAGAATTAAAATTTATGTTTCAAATTAAGAGGGCTCCCTTTTTAGTATGCTAAGTATATGGGAGTGAAGCACTAACCATTAGTCCCATTTTATAGGTAAGGACACTGAGACTCATAGAGGAGGCCTGTCCCAAAAGCTTAGTTCCCTTCTAGACCATCTAAGAGACTTTCTATGCAGCCATGTTCCATCCCACTCTAACTATTACTTTACGTCAGAGGAGTCTGAGTACTTCTGAATCGCAGCTACTCAAACTGGTCAGTAGACCAGCAGTGTCAGCTTCACCTAGGAACTTGTTAGGAGTCCAATATTGGGTGCCCACCCTCAACCTTCTAAATCAAAATCTCTGGGAGGAGTGCCAGGGATCTATTTAATGAGCTCTCCAGTGAATTCTTTATGCACTCCCAATAAATAATTTGCTTCTAACCTCTTGCTACTCAAAGTGTGGTCCATGGACCAGCAGCAGTGACCCCTGCTCCTGAAGGCCAGTAAGGAATGCAGAATCTCAGGCTCCCCCACACCTATGGAATCAGAATCTTCATTTTAACAAGGTCTCCAGGGGATTCATATATAAACGTCAAAGTTTGAGAAGTGCTGCTCTGAACAAACACCTGCTAGACTACATGTGGTGAAATCTCATACTTTTCATTCTCTGAACGACAGATCAGAGTTATGCACTGCGTCATTCTGTAACTTTTTAGCATATAGGGTTTAAATAAACTGTAATGAATGCTAACTAATGCACAAAACTAGGGTTCCTATTGACCCCCTTACTTAGTTAATATGGTTTCATTTAGTATTATGTTACACAGGCTGTCTAAACCATATGCCAATTTTACAAAACAAATTATACATGTTTTAAATTTAGTTCCAGAGATTGGCACATATTGCTTAGCCATTCAAAAATTTAAACGGGATACAATCATGTTCGTGAATGAGACACAGTCTCTTAAATGTTTCTGCAAACCCCACTGTCTACTACAAATGATGTTTTGATCTTTTCTCACCTTTATCCCACCAAAAAAGAAAAAAAAAATGTGTTAATTGGGTGAAAGGGTCAGACATTGAAAAGAAAACCAGATGGAAAAATAAAAGTATGGCAATTTGACCCAAAAGAGTTATTGAATATATAGCCATCAAAATAATACGTTAAGTTTCAGTATTTAAATCGGTCACTATTGAATTCCAGAGTAAAAAACAAAACAAAAGAAAGGCCATCTGAAACCAAGAAACATTTTTACTTGGTTTTTCCTTTCAAAACCAGCAGCCTTTGATCCAGTGTGCTGATGATATAGTCTTAGCTGAAACTATGAAGGACACATTTCAAAGGCTAAGATAAAGTTGGAAGCAGGTTTTGACAAGAAAAAAAACAAACTCTCCTTCCTTTTTTAACGGTGATTTACTCTAATAAATGTTTAAGTGTTTTAGATTTTAAAACAACCACAATATGAGGGGTGCCTGGGTGGCTCAGCTGGTTAAGTGGCCAACTCTGAATTTTGGCTCAGGTCATGATATCTGGGCCCTGGGATCAAATAACCCATTGGGCTCCACATCCAGTGGGGAGTCTGCTTGAGGATTCTTTATGCCTCGCCATCTGCCCCTCCCCCACACCTCCCCGCACTCCCCCCAAAGTGGGTGCACACTTTCTCTCAAATAAATAAACCTTTACCAAAAATAAAATAAAATAAAATAAAATAAAACAACTACAATATGATTTGGCATTGTTGCAGGTTACATTTCCAGAACTGTATCTTTCTACTTGACTTTCTGCTTTACTATTGCAAAATAGCTGCTGCATCATTCTTTACATTTCTGTCCCTTGATATTAATGGTAAAGATCAGGTGGCAACAGAAAACTCAATGGTACAGCTACCTCTTTTTCTGTTCTCTTCTTTTCTTCTTCTTCTTCTTTTTTTTTTTTTTTTTTTTTTGCTACTGCTTTTTCTAATAAATGCTGTAACAACTGTCTTGGTCCTCATTTTGCAAAACACAAAAGCATAACTAAAATATTTTAACAAACATTAAAATAGCAATAACTATCAAGAAAATGAAAAGGCAACTACTGAATGAGAGGAAATATTTGTAAATCATATATTTGATAAGAGGTTAATATCCATACAATTAAACAGCAATGAATAAACAAACAAACAAACAAACAAACTATGAAATGGGTAGAGGATCTGAACAGACATTTTTCCAAAGAAGATATACAGATGGCCAACGGGTACATGGACAGGTGCACAACATCAGTAACCATCAGGGGAATGCAAATCAAAACCACCATGAGACATCACTGTACACTCGTTAGAATGGCTATCATCAAAAAGACAAGAGATAACAAATGCTGGTGAGGATGTGGAGAAGAGGGAACCCCTGTGCATGGTTGGTGGGAATATAAATTGGTGTAGCCACTGCAGAAAACAGTATGGACCTTTCTAAAAAAATTAATAACAGAACTACCCTATGATCCAGCAATTCCACTTCTGGATATATACCCAAAGGAAATAAAAACACTACGTTGAGGGGCGCCTGGGTGGCACAGCGGTTAAGCGTCTGCCTTCGGCTCAGGGCGTGACCCCGGTGTTATGGGATCGAGCCCCACATCAGGCTCCTCCGCTATGAGCCTGCTTCTTCCTCTCCCACTCCCCCTGCTTGTGTTCCCTCTCTCGCTGGCTGTCTCTATCTCTGTCGAATAAATAAATAAAATCTTTAAAAAAAAAAAAAAAAACACTACGTTGAAGAGATAGCTGTACCCCCTTGTTCACTACAGTGTTATTTATAATAGCCAAGAAATGGAAACAACTGCGAATGTCCATCAACAGATGAGTAGATAAAGAAAATGTGGTCTACACATACAACTGAATACTATTCAGCCATAAAAAAGAATGAAATCCTGCCATTTTTGCAAAATATGGATAAACCTTGAGAGTGTTATGCTAAGTAAAAGATGTGAGAGAAAAAGATCTTATATTATCTCACTTACATGTAGAACCTAAAAAAAAAAAGCAATAGAAAAAGAACAGATGTGTGGTTATCAGAAGCAGGGGAACGGGGGAAGGGAGAATTGGATGAAGGTGCTCAGAAAGGTATACACTTCCAGATATAAGATAAATAAGTGTTGAGGATGTAATGTACAACATGATGACTATAGTTAACACTGCTCTGTGGTATGTTTGGAAGTTGCTAAGAAAGTAAGACCTGGGGGGAAAAAAGGAGAGAAAGAGAGAAAGAGGGAGAGAGGGAGAAAAGAAAACAGCAACCATCAAATTGGAAAATACTCTTACAAGTAAATGTGAAAAAGAATTAATATACTTAACCCACAAAAAGCTCATGGAAATCAACAGAAAATCCCTATCTCCCCAAAAGATACTTGACAAAATGATCATAGCAATTATGGTAACAATAATAGCAAAGTTACTTAACGAATACCATGTGCTAGGTGTCTTGCTAAGTATTCTGCTTACATTACCTCACTTAATCCTCAAACACTGCTATGAGGTATATGTTTTGATCCCTGTTTTACATATGAGGATACTAAAACTTAAAATGAGGCTGAGGGGCGCCTGGGTAGCGCAGTCGTTAAGCGTCTGCCTTTGGCTCAGGGCGTGATCCTGGCGTTCCGGGATCGAGCCCCACATCAGGCTCCTCTGCTGGGAGCCTGCTTCTTCCTCTCCCACTCCCCCTGCTTGTGTTCTCTCTCGCTGGCTGTCTCTCTGTCACATAAATAAATAAAATCTTTAAAAAAAAAAATAAAATAAAATGAGGCTGAGTAAATCACCTGGGGTCACATGTACATACCCACATACAGTGCAGATTAAAGCTATATTGGCCCACTTGCCACTATCTAAAAGGAAGATGTACAGAGAAAAGGAAGTCTACATCCTAACTAATATCCGAAAAAAATACTCAACCAAGGCATTATTTAACAAAGTTGAAATTAAAACAACTATTAGAAAAGACTGAACAATATATGAAACTCAAACCCAGTCAGGCCTCATGAGATAGGCACCATCTCAGACACTGGTGGGATTAAATATCAAGAATCTTACATGGGGGCTCCTGGGTGGCTCAGTCAGTTAAGAGTCTGCCTTCTGCTCAGGTCATGATCCCAGGGTCCTGGGATCAAGCCCTGTGTCGCACTCCCTGCTTGGCGGGGGGAGTCTCTTCTCCCTCTCCCTCTGCTCCTCTTCCCCACTCGTGCTCTCTCTCTCTCTCTCTCAAATCAAAAAATAAAATCTTAAAAAAAAAAAGATTCTTAGATATGCTGGTGTCCAACAGATTCCTACACTTCTGGGAGTCCATAAATTGGGAAAAAATAAATTGCCAACAATGGAGGAACCGCTAAATAAATTATGGTACATTAACCCAAAGAAATATTATACCAGCATTAAGTGGCAATTGTGAGAAAGTTTAATTACACAGGAGAATACTGATGATACAGTGTTTTACTGAAAATATGAATACACTCTATTACATATACTATGATCTCTGGTATTTATAAACATAAATAAATAGAAAAATGTAGAAGAAAATACCAAATGACAAAATGTTAACAGTAATTATCTCTGGGCAGTAAGTTTACAGCCAATTTATGCCTTTTTTTTTTCCTGTGCCTTCTAATAAATAAATTCACTTGAAACTGACTTGTCTATGAAGTTTATAATTTGATAATTAAAGAATTACCTTAAATTCTGGAAATTGGATATTCTAAAATAATTGCAGAAACAATAGATTTTGAAAGCTACCATTTCAGTTACATAGGAATTTAGAGGGATTTAAGAAATTGATATATATATTAAATGTATACTCTATAAAACTTGGTTTTAGGCTTTGGATTCAGTGGTTTTATGGGTAGTCTGGCTCCTATGCCCTTAACATAAATAAACCTTGTCTCTCTCAGTACAACAAAAATATAATGTACGTTTTAAATATTTCATTATCTCCTAATAATGGACTGTAATATATTTAAGGTCCAAATAATAGTGTTCAAAACTTTAAAAATCTGTAAAATAATGAAACTATATGTACATAAATTGTTTTTATTTTAAACAATATTTAAGAGTACTCTCTTGGTATCTAATATAGGAAATCAGTTTCCTTCTTTGGGGTCTTATTTTCAAAAACCAAACTTTGGGCAAAAAAATCTTTCATGGTTAACTGGTCAGCTAAATGAAGACAGTATCAGGATAAAACTGCTTCTTAAAAAAAAATAAAATAAGTCACTCAAACAAAAAGAACAGGGAAAGCATCCTCCCGAAGAGCCAAACCAGAAATGGGAAGTCACACCAATCAAGACGGAATTTGTTACAGTGAGTGAAACACCCACATGTACGAGCTGCGTGGGCAGTACGTCTGCCTGGCTACCAAGTTACCTAAAAATATGCTCTTTGGATACTTGAGTCATGGAGACCTCAAGTTTGCTTAGTCTTGACCAGATTCCTCAAAACATTGCAAATATAAACGTGGTAAGGTCTAAGTCTGTCATCTCCTAAATTGTCCCTGATGATGTCAGACCTGTGTGGGCAGGACCCGGGCACCTTGGAGCAGAAGGGACAGGGAGAAGAATGCTTATGGGGCTGGTGCATCAATTCTAAGAGCACACTGTGCCTTCTCCACAGTTTTCCTTCTGAGAACTTAAAACCCACTATGATAAAACATATCCCAAACTAGGAAACGGGAAAGAATGTTCTTACAGTACAGTGCTAGTGTTGACTTAATACTAACTGGACAATTTTACAACTCTTAGATGCAAAAATTTTAGATTTTTGTCCAGTAGAGATGCAAATTCGCTTCAACTGAAATGAATAATCCCAAAGATTATAGTGGATAGTGCCATAAAAACGCCAGAAATCTTATTCTAACATCTCTTACAACATTGCCATATACACCTAGCTTCTCAAATGCTCTTTAGACCTAAGTTAATGCACCCTAGTTCCCTCCGTAATTAACAAGTTAAATAAAATCTTTGTTATGCATTCAAGTTATATTTGTATGTCGTATTTTTTAGCCTTTTGAAAATTATCCTTCAACATCACAAGCGTTCAAATTAGAGACATCCACCAAATAGTTGGTCTGTACTCTTAAAAATGTCAAGATCATGAAAGAAAAAGAAAGGCTGAGGAACTATTACAGATTGAAGGAGGCGAACAGGACACTGTAACTAAGTACAAACAGCAACCCTGCATTGGGCTGTGGACCAGATATTGGTTTGTCTGTTTGTTTTCCCCTGCAAAGGAAATTAGTGGGATAATTAGTAACATTTTTATGAGAGCTGAAGATTTGATAATAGTATTTAATCACTGTTAATTTCCAACATCAATTTCATGGTACTATGATTACATAATAGGAAATGTGTACCAAAATAGTTAAGGGTAATGGGCACCAATGGTGCAAGTTTCTGTCAAGTAATTCAGAAATTAATAATCACAAATATTATTGATACATGATGGAATGACTAAAAAAATGTGATAAAGACAGCAGTTAGGAAATCAGTGAAGAGTTTGCTGGAAATCTCTGTATGATTTTTACAACTTTTCTGTCAGTGTGAAGTTATTCCAAAGTAAAAAGTTAAAAATAATATCACATCAATAAGGTGGAGGATGCATGAAATCACATAATGAGGGTCCTCGGTAACATCATTAATATACCCTTGGATGTGTTTAATACTTCATGGTTGACAAAATTATTTTTGCTCTATTATCTCATTGGTTTCTTATCAACTTTCATGAGGTAGACATTTTTTTCCCAATTGAAGCTTGGAAAGATTCAACACTGGCATCTGCTTGCTGTTTCGGTGACTCCGCTACTACCTGGTACTGCTTTCCACTACAGATGTTGGATCGTAGATTTTCCAGCTTGTTCGCTGGCACCCACGAGGGAGGGCTGTGAGATGGAAGAACGGAGGAGAGACCGTGGGGTTGGGGACGACAAACTGGATGTGGGAGCCAAGGTGCAGGACGGTAGGTCACGGATTGACCATTCACCTCCCACTTCTCTCCACTGTTTATCAGCTTCTGTTCTTTTCTCCGAAGCCTATCTTGATACAATAACAGAGCTCAGGCTCAAAGAACTGCTTGGGCGGACACAGTCACGGCTCTATCAACCAAGTCAATTTTGCAAGGATTTTGGAAGAACAAAAATGAAAGTAAGGCTCTGATACATATATCTGTGGACTCAGGGACACTAAGATGACAAGACAAAGAGACAAAAAGAAAGAAGAAGGGAGCGAAGAAAGAGAAGATGGGTGGGTAACTAAACACATAGGTTGACCCAGAGTTTGCTGATGTCCGGTGGACTTATTGTTATGCTCACCTGAAAACTAATCTGCTTCTTCAACCACACTGGCTTTCAGCCAGGCCACTGAGACAGCACACAGGGTGTTGGTTCTGTCCCTGTTAGTAAAGACGCTAAAATAGCTTAGTGTTGCGTTTTGACACCAAAAATTCACTGTGGAGTTAGAAACCAGTTTGTTAGGAGCGTTGCAAACCATAAAAACCTAAAAGGTTTTTAAATATTAATAGCACTTGAATGGTTTTCTCCCAGATGGCCACACAGCTGACTACAGTTCCTCCTAGAACCCTCTGCTGTTTATCCTCTAAATGTCCCCAATGTAAAACAGTTTTAATCTTTTGTTGCTGCTGTAAAACTTGATCTACTGTGGGACAACATAATTAAGTGTCAGTGCTTGGATGTATGGAGTGAGAAGCCGACAGAATAATCCAGGATGTATGTCACTAATAATTCAGTTTATGGCTCAGTGATAATGGGATTCCTGATTATTAGCAGGACACCTGGCCCTGGAGGCTTCTTAGCTTAAAGCCCAGGTGAGTGGCAGTGCCAGGTAGAAATGGCATTAGCAGAGGCACATGAGTCTCACTCTCTGCCTATCTCTTCTCTTCCATGAATCTGTTAAGGCCGAGGTCATTCTCACTGGACAACTTCAGAGAAGCCAACCAGAAAGGAACAGCAGTTTGACTAGAAACATTTGATGCTGCTTTGTGCTCGTTCTTGTAAAAGTGATGAAGAGGTTGTTAATTCAAATGTAATTCACAGAAGATTACCGCCCTGATGTCAGGGTTTCCTGGCAGTGCTGGAAGGCAAGCCAGAAGATGACCCGGGGTGTATGTACAATGAATGATGAAGAAAGAGGAGGCAAAAAAGAAGAAGGAGAAAGGCAGGGAGCAAAGGCCTGAGAGGCAGAGAGAAGGGCAAAGAGAGACGGGCAGAAACAGAAGGCAGGGAAGGGAAGGAGTGGTGGAGAACAAGGAGAAGGAGGAATGGGATATGAAGAAGGGGACGTTGTTACATGATTTAAATTCCTCATAAATCAGGGGAAATCTCATCTCCACCATGGAGAGATTCCCACTTCCCATACAGTCCAGGGGCCAGAGCTGCAGCTCCCCTAGACAGTGCTCAGAAGGGCATGCCCAACATTCACCTCAGTTATGCTCTTTTTTCTGTTTCCATAGCTGATGAAAAATATTTCAGATTGACCAAGAATGTTCTCTTTAGACAGGCAGATGGCTTCGGCCCCGCCATTTGTCTGTGCAAGGTGACGCTGTATAGAGCTGCTCTAATCTCGGACGTGCTAACCTTCTTAGAGCCCCCATCTCAAAGAGCTGGCTTATTTCCTGCTTGGGGGGTGGGGGGTTTGGGGTGCAACACAGTGTTGGTTGTACCACTGGCCCACCGCTTGACGCCAATGGCAGCTGAGGTTTCCTGACTTCCCAGTACAAACATCTGCAGGGCCCTCAGCTTTTCTGTCTCCGGACATTCTCTGAAGCCTTGGACGGGTGGGTACGCAGCCTGTGAGTGCAAGCCCATCCCAGAGGCGCACAGGTAAGAATGGCCCTGGAGGTGACCCTCAACCACTGGGGGCCGGGAGTTAGTGAGGAAAGTGAGTACATATTTCTGCCTCCTGTTCTATGTAGGGACCATTAGAGGGGGCATTTTACGCAGGTGCGCCCCAGTGGAAGGGGGTCCCTGTTTCAGCAGCTTGTTTTCCTTCCATTTCACTCCCCCGACTTCTTTACTTTTGTTTCCTGGTATCACTTCCCAAATAAACAGTCTGCACCCTGTACTAACCGTATCGTGCTGTTTTCTGTATTCTTGATGCTCCGGCATCTGGGGTCCTGCTGCCTGGGGAGACACCAGCCTTCCCAGGGGTAGCCAGTTCATAAAAGGTAGCAAATGACCTGCCCAGGACCATGTGTATCATATATAACCCAACAAATCCAGAGCCGATACTCTGAACTACCTCCTCTATCTGGCTCTTAACACTGCAGGAAGCAACATTCTTCTCTTCTAACCATCCCAGGGCCAGAAACCAGACAACTAGAAAGAGTCCCTATACCCCAAAGCCCACTAACATTACTCAAACTGACCAATCACAAGTCTGCTTACCCTGCTTTGTCTTGTCTTTTCCACAGAAACCACAATAAAGGCTCCTGTCCATGCTTTTCCCTTGCCCCTGCCTTCTGACCAACCTTGGTGCTCCCCTGTGTGGCTCTGCGTGGCCTGGTGTGCCCCCTCCTATTGGGAACCGTGAGTAACACACTATCCTTTAAATGGCAATAATCTCCTGATTGGTCGGTGATCTTACCCACCTGAATAATAATAAAACCGACATTTTAAGACACTTCCAAATTCTTATCTCAGGTTCTGCTTGCAGGTGAATACAAACGAAGACCACTCATTGTTTATAAATAGTTGCTAAATGAATGCATGGGGAAAAAAGCCATCCAGGGAATTCTACGGAGGAGGAAGGGGAAGAACACTCAGTTCAATGGCCCCTACAGAGGGGTCTAAGAATGTGGGGTGACCCCTGAGCTCACCTGCTGGGTCACTCAATACACAGGTTCACAGTATCCACTTCCTTATTAACCACCCCTCTCTTCTTCAGATCTCTGGAAGAATCATGAACAGTAAGTAGCTTGCAGTATAAAATGCCAGAAGGAGAAAACGAGACAGAAATTAAGTTAAGAAAATCTACTTAAAATAAGAAACACATACTGTCCTTGTTAGGTCCTAGATTTCCCATTTTTATTTTTAAACTGAGAATGTATTAGAGTTTTATTTTAAATACATATGACAAGAGGATAAAAAATGAAAGTCAACACAAGTTAAAGAGAAAGAAGGAAGTGGTACATACTTGAGCCTCTCTGTGCGAAAAGAGGGCATTTTTCATCTTAGGCCCCAGGGTATCTGTTAGTGCACTGGGAGAGGTAATTCATTAAATGAACCTAAGGTTAATGCACCTTCAAAAGAGAGCAATTTATCTCCTTTTCTTCAATAGGATCAGGCCAGGAGGTTCTACAGTTGGAAAAATTTTATCCTGGTGAGATACCCCTGTAATGATCTCGGGTCCCCGGAATTTCATCTTTCTCATTCACTACGCCCACAGGACTCGTACCAAATGGGAGGATCCTGCACTTTATCCTGAAGGTGTGAGCACTTAAGTTCTTTCTCGAAAACCAGGAAAAATTTATATTCTGCTTTACATATTTCCCCTCACCTACTGAGTCCTCATATTCCAGACTGACCAAAGTGCAGCTTGGTGGGGGTTGTGAAAAGGAAGGATGTTTTCACTTAAATGAGTTGAAAAGTACTTGGGAATAGTAATAGCCTATTTGAGAATAAAGTCATAATAACAGTTAGGATGTCATTATAAAATCTGCTGAGTTAACCAAGTGAAACCAGGGGAGATAAACAAAACCATAAGTGAAATTTTTCTTACTGGATTTCCCAAATTCCGGTTTCTTCTTCTCAGAAAAATTCATTTATTCATTCAGACTTCCCCCCTCCCCGGTGTATACACACACACACACACACACACACACACACATATATACACATATGTATCACACACACATATATAAAGTCATACACACACGCACATTCACACATATACATGCATACGCACACCGCTGCCTTCTGACTGACCCTGGTGCTTTCCCATGTAGTCCTGAGCATTTATATATTTATATTTATATGCACATTTATACATATATATATCATACATTTGTATTTATCTATTTATGTATATACATATATACACACACACGTACAGTGATATGTATAGAAAGAATTATAATAAAATATGGTCAGTTATGTAAGGATGAATATTATACAAAAGGATATGAAAAACTGGAGAGCAGTACATAGAGAAAAGGAATTCTGCCTAACCAGACTTGGCTCTTGAACTGGAGGCAAGTTAAGGATAAGTTCAAAGTGATGAGCCAGCTTTTCTCACCTCCACGTGTACATTGGACTCTTCTCAGTGGCTTTAGAAAATGATAGTACTTGGGTCCTAGCAGTAGACACTTAGGTTCACCTGGTCTAGCATGGGCCCCGGGCATCTCTGGCAGTCCGGCATTCAATCTGTATTTGCTGGCTGACCATATTTGTCCCTGGATATTGGGGGGCAGGGCTAGAAAGAGGGCAGAAAGCTGCTTTTGGTTGTGGACACTCCTGGAGGGCAGGGTTCTGTGTGTGTGGCTGGCTCCCTGGCTACATCCAACGGTATTTTCCACACGAGGACACTGTGGCATAGTTCAGGTGACATCTCTCCTCCCAGATGACGGCCTCTGCTGTTAATAAATGAATGAAGGCAATAACATTGCATGTCAACTCTACTATTATATAATTTATATATATATATATAAATTTATATATATATAAATTTATTTATATATATACTACTATATAATTCTACTATAATAATTTAAAAAAAAAAAGGAATGAAGGCAAATACTGCCACTGTTACCAAAAGCATAAGAGTGACTACCTTATCCCCGAAGTCAGACAGTAAGGGCGAGATATTTCAAAAGAATACTCACATGTGCCTACACACACACACGCACACACACACACATGCGCACACACACGCACACACACACACATAGAGGTTTGCTCTATCAGTCACTAGGGGGTAGGTTACTGTGTGAAAACAACCTCAAACCTGACTGGCTTAATACCACAAAAGTGCATTTGTCTCTCGTGCTACACGTTCAGTACAGGTCAGCAAAAAGGCTTGTTCATCGTAGTCACTCAGGGACTCAGGCTGACAGGGGCTCCAAGTTGGGGAGGTTTGCCTTTGACCTTTCCAAGAAGAAGGGGGACACGGTGAATCGTGCACTAGCGCTTAACACTCCCACCCTGAAGTAAAAGATATCACTTCTGCTCATATTTAACTGGCCAAATCAAATTGACCACGCTGAACCTGAAAGGGGACAGAAAAGTGCAATCTTATCATATGGATAAAAGGCAGGAAGCTAGAAATATTTGATAAACAGCAGTGACGTCTATGACATTTTACCAATAAACAACAGTGAAATTCAGTTCCGCTGGGAGTTGATGTAACTTTCGCAGAGTTCTAGTTTACTCTACGAGGCTAAATGTAGCTCCAAAAAGAACTAGAAAAAGTTCTTACTATTTAAGGGAAAAAAAAAATTACAAATTGCCAAACAGGTTTGCTTCATGCCTTTCAAGGTCAAAAAGCCCATATTCCCTCAGGGACAGCCTCTTATAAATAAGGTCATTGTCATAGATGACAGCCCATTTAAAGAATCGCACTCCAGCCACACAGAGTTTTCATCGCGCCCCAGTCTCACAGAGTAATAAATGTTCTGCAATGCACTTGAGGCATCATCGTATGACCCGGGCTTACAATGAGAAAAGCACATCTTTGAAAAGTATGAAAAGAAGAATCTGGACTCTCACACGACGTGAACAGTGCTATATCCAACAAATAGTCTGGCTTCATTGGAATCTGCCAGCACAATAAACAGAGGGACTTTTCCAAATACTAAAGTTTAAAACCCCATCAAAATCAGTTAACTCTAATAGGTTAATATGTTAAACATGCTACGTGAGTCTGAAGATAGAAGAGTTTGAATGCATACCTTCTGGATACTTTAATGTTATTATTTCAGCACAAAGTAGATGTTTTCCATTTAGGGCTGCTATTTCATTCAACCCAGACTTCTTTACAGCATGGGTAGGAGAAGTTTTGATACGGAATTACTTTGCCGGTCACTCCTCATTTAGTTTTATGCTTAGGGAAGCAAGGGCTCAGCTCTGCTTTCTCCAGCATAAAGCCAACCTAGAGAACTTAGGTCAAATCAGATTGGGATAGTTTATGTAACAAGGGGAAGGGTTTGTGAAAAAATGTGTCCAAATATCCAACCAAAGTCCCCATTTTGCCACTGAATGTTCTTTTCCTAGATTGATATGCTGCCTTTTATAAAAATCCCACCATTAAGTTTATAAGAGCATCTATTATATTAGTGCTGGGGGGGGGGAGGTTGGATGGGTTGGCAATCTGGGATGATTTAAAAAATTAGAAGAACCAGAAGAAAAAAAAAAGAAAAAAGCAATACCCTTTTTCAATCTCCCTTGCGATGCCAAAAAAAAAAAAAAAAAAAAGAACCAAACATTGAATAATCAGTTTCTGAGAACACAGAACAAACTGCTTACTCGTGGATAATTATGAGACAAATGAACAAATAGCAGGCTCAGAGATTATGATAAACCCTTACAGGAGAAATGTAATTAATGATGATGATAAAAATGCTAAGTATTTATAATAATAATTACAGCATGTCTGTCCCCAGAGGTCTCAGTTTAATGCTCCTTTTCAGAAACATCATCAGAGTTTAATCAAAGGCACTGATGGAATATATGGCTAATTTCCTCCCTAACTGGACTGACTGTCCATGAAAAAACTGCTGGTTATCATTGGGAGGTGCTCTAGGGTCCATTGAAATAGACCCCAATAATATGTTATGGGTGAGTATAGTTATCTTATTGTCCAATAGACATAAATGTTGGGTATGCACACATGCCTCCCTTCCTCCTGGCCCAATTCTAGTTAATCCAAAATAGATCCATCAGACAAGGATTTATCTAAACCATTTAAAAAGTGATTTATACCGTGAGCCTATTCTACTTTTTTTCTGTGTGGGTTTGAGTGCTTTATACGTTCATTGTCTTGGGTATAAAGCATGTTTTAATCTGCCCAATTGCAAATAGCACAGAATTCACAGCTGGGAAAGATCTCCTATCATCACAGAGAGGCAATGTAATTTGCCTAAAGTCACACAGTACAGGATTCAAAATGCAGTCCACTAGACTCCAAAGCAGCCTCCTCACATACCTCACGTGTCAATTAGGTCTAAAGCCGGTGATCTCAACCTTTATGTATACCACTAGCTCCTTTGGCTTTCTCGGGGAGCTGAGGACTCTTCTCATAGTAATATTTTCAAGTGAATAATATAAAATACATAGGATTACAAAGGAAACTAAATTACATTAAAATATGCTTCTCAAAAAATATAAATACCTTTAAATTTTATAAAATGTGTGTGTGTGTATATGAGCAAATAAAATAACAAAACCTAGATGCAGTTTTAATACCTAAAGTAAATTTGAAGCAGTGATGAATATAAATGAGATTTCTGGGATATCTGCCATAAATGCAGTGTGATATGTGATATGAAAATACCCACAATTTCTAGGGGTGGCCAAGTGTCAGGCACTGCTGTGGCCTTTATGGCTTGAGGCCTACATTCATCATCAAGGACATACTAAATTTCAGTTAGATGTTAATGAATAACAAAGATTTTTCTTCCTATTTCACTTCATGGTTTCCTGATATCTAACCCCGGCCCCTCGTTCACACATTTACCATAATATGATAAGTGGGCATACCACATATATACTTATTTATACTTACTTAGCACTCTTACATAGGTTACTGCTGTACTAAGTCCAGAAGAAATACAGTGTATGGTTCCTGCTGTATGAAGCCTTAAATTTAATTAGGAAGACCCACGTATGCTAAGATTTAAAAATATTCAGTAAGAGAGGAAAGTAGAGTCCTGGTCATCGGACAGGAAGGTTGTCTAGAATCTGGTGCTACCTGAATGGCAAATGCATAAATGCATACATATAGGACATGGGCATTCATCTGTGTCTGCTGACTGCCTAATACCAAGCGACAGTGGGGGAAGGGAAAGAGCAAATGGTCCATGCAAATTTAGGTAGAGAGTCACGCACACAAAGTAGCCCCTGAAAAAACTGTGAAACAATGTATCACCAAGGCAGAGATGAAGTAGACAAAATTTCAGGGGGCTCCAGGAAAAAAAAAAAAAAAAGTGCTTTCACTCCATGCTCAGCACAAAAGGGAGGTCTCTGGGCAAAGACTCCATTGTTCTTGGTTTACGTTCACTTTCCATCCATCTGCAAAAACACACACCCACCCCAGTCTTTTGCTGATATAAATGGTTCCAAATTTCATTCCCAGTCTGGCAAATAAGGAGTCATTTCTTACGAGTGAGTGATATATGATACCGCATTCCTAAACTTTTTCTCTCCCAAATTTCCAACAGAAGTTGAATGGCCACTTTGAAACTTAATGATAAATGGTGGAAACTCATTTCCTTCTGGTATTGGTGTTAGAACAAGAGTCATTTAGCAAACAACAGATTGCCGATTCTGAACTAAACCTGAGAATGGCATCTGGTCCACAGTTTAGAAGCTGAGATTTCTTTTGCTTCTACTGAATAGCTCAATAATAAAAGGGAGGGAGGGCCTAGGTAATTTTAACTTCGTTATCGGGACATCTAAATTATTACATTTATAAATAAATTACATAGTAAATTTAATAATAGGTAGTAGGTATTTGAAACTGACTTCTTTTAAACAATTCCTAAGCTAATAATGACTATACTTGCCAAGGATATGACATAATTGCCTTGAAACCTAATCTGATCCACTTTAGCCCAGATAAATGATACAGCGTGTTGCTTAAATGAAATCAACATTTGTTACACAGTCAGGAAACTGTAATTTAAGGCTAAATGTTGTGAATTCTTTGATGATAATCTATTTGGACATCAGTGAGCCACTATAGAAATTTTAGGGAGACACAAAGAATTCAAAAGAATATTATATTATTAAATATCAAAAGCTTAAACTCTTAAAAACCGATGAAGACTATTTTTTTTTCTCTTCAAATAGGAGTCTGTGCTTACACCATTCTTATCAGAAACTTATTCATTCATCAATTTGACAAATGTTTATGGGAGCCCCTAGATGCTAGGTAGTAGGGAGGACACAAAGATGAAGAAGGCATAATCTATGTTCTCAAGGATCCTGAAGGACAGTAGGATGATAAGATGTGCAAATAATCAACCAAGTGTCAAGCTTCATCTGGTAAAGAGCACTGATTCAACTCTGCCCCCCAACCATATTTAGCAGCCTATTAAAGCCCCCAACATACAGTTCAACAACATACAGTTGTCTGAATATCTGTCTCCTTACTGACAGCGTTAGCTTTCAGGAGAAAGATACGGAGGCTATCCTCTCATTGTGTTTCCACTGTCTGCTACATAGTTGGCACATACACTTTAAACATATATTAATTGGGTGAATGGACAAACTTGTTTCTAATTAGTATTATCAGGGAGTATTCATAGATCACTTAGGTTTTTAAGCTGGCCCTTGAAAACTGGTATGATATTTCCCTCCTGAGAAATCAAGAAGACTGCATCCCTGGGACAGTTCACATCTGGGTAGGGTCAGGTGACTAGGTGCTGGCCAGTGAAGATGAAAGTCATGAAGTCCACTTTCATGCCCGGCCATGAAACATCCTACTTGATCTTCCAAACTGTCACTCTTCTGTCCCTGAGACTGAAAGTGGAAGACTTGAGACAGTGGAATCACATGTTTCCTAAATCCCTGAGTTTACTGCTTACCTCAGAGTCACCCAACTAAGAATATGCATATTGGTCTTTCTATAAATGAGAAAGAAACTTTTGTTGGGTTAAGACACTGAGAGCCTGGGGTTGTTACAGCAGTTGTCTATTCTGACTAATGCAGCTGGGGACAGTATTAATGGGTGGAAATGGGGGAAGGTTGGTGAAGGTCATTCCTTTCGGAGGGAATGACATGAGTCAGAGCCACAAATCCACGCGGAGGGGGACCAATCACAGTATATCTCCTGAAGATAGGATTCTCCTAGCTTATTTTCAGTGCTAGAAGATCATAAAGCAGAGGTAGCAAATACATGGGCCAAATCTGTTCCTTACAGTGTTTTGTTTGGTTCAGGCATTGTTGGTCCACAGGTATTATTAAAAAGTTGAACTTGTTGTTGCAAATAGTTTTTTAATGGGACAAAGGTTTTGATGGGGTGGGGGGTTTGTTTTATTTTGTTTTTTTAAAGTCAGCTGTTCTGAATGACTCAGGCTGAATAGCATCTGATCCCTTTTCATAGGGCCTGGGTTCTCTAGTGTTCTGCAATGCCCACCCACCACTCCCCCTGCCTCACACCCAGCCTGCTTCTGTTACCTGCCTTGTTCTGGCAGCTACGTGAGTTTGCCATCCTTTAAGTCACTGAGGACTGGGCTTGCAGGTGTCTGTGATGACTGTGTATTTATTTGATTAGTTATCCTTATTTTTTTCCAGGCAGCAGTTCCATGGGAAAGGGTGCACTTTAACCTTTGGTGGTAAGATAAAACAAGAGTGTTTATTCAGGATGTAATTGGGAATTCCACAACCCTGTTACTGTGGGTGATGCTCACTCTTGGGGGCCTAATCAATGTGGCTAATTTAGCCACTGTGCTGGAGACCAGGCAGTTTTACTCTCTATCATGTCTGCATGAAAGATCATTTTCTAAAAAAAAAATTAAAAAATAAAAAAAATTGAATATATGCTGGAATTTTGGGAGTAAGGGAAAAATAACCCAGAAAAATTATCTGGGTGCAATACTGTGAATTAGATACTATATTCAACTGCTGAGGAACAGGAATGTAGAATTACTGTGATTCCCAATGAAAACAAGTTCCAAGTTCACTGTTTATGTTGTTGCTGGTTGCTCCTCCCTCCTGCTTATCGTAAGTGGCATATGTATGTGGTGAAGTCCTGGATCTGGTTATCGTTCCATGTGATCTGATCAAGGTGAGAAATGCAACAAACCACCTGTATAGACGGTGGTGGGAATGAGAATGTGAGGAGATGAGGTAGTTTGTACAAATGTAGCTATGATTTTATGACCAAGTAAATCAAGTAAAGTTTCTGATTGAGAACAATGTGTTTACCATATAGCCCATGATGATATTTTAATGTATATCTATTCCTTCAGGTATCTGTCTACCTGTGTTAATAGAAGTGACACCAGTGAAAAAGATAGCTATGTTTAAGATATAGCCCTACAGTTAACACCTCTTAAATATACCATTAATTTTTATCTCCCTCCATGTCAGGTTCTGAGTAACTGAATGAATGAATGAATGAATGAATGAGTGAATGAATGAATAAATAAATAAATAAATTAATGCTGTATGAACCAATGATTATAAAAGTATCAACCATACTACACAACCCCAGGTGTCTCTAGTTTTTCTCCAAAGCAAACCAGGAAGTCTCCTAAAATATTGATGGGAAGAGATGCCTAGGGGAACACACCTGTGTGCCTCTAAGTTATAAATAATGCTACTTTGCTCTGAGTGCCAGGAAAGATAAATTTCTGTGCTCATTGATATAAATTATTCTTCCCTCATTATGGTCTAATGAGCCAAGATTAGGGAAACCTGGAATCAGGGTCTTCTGCTCCAGGAAAATCAATTAGGTTCCCTGTGCCGTAGCTTATGACCTTGCTTAGCTGGTTTCCTGGCCCATATTTTTACACATTTTCCCACCACTGCTATACACAGCTAACCAGATTGTAAATGTAAGACACAATTCTGCAATCATTTACACTAGAAATCAGAGTCAGGATTGCACTTACTGGTAGCTTCATTACTCCCAACAACCCATTCGACTTTTTCTTCCCCACCCTCCATCCTCTACCCTCTTATTCCCCACTAATGAGTTCTGTTACTGTGGGAAGACAGGGTTGGACAACAGAAGGGTATCCGAAACAAAACAGAGCAAAAAAGGATTTAAAAAAAAAAAACTAGATGCAAAATTTTGTTTAGACAACTTCATTTTAGGGTCTGTTCTTTTGCTAGAATCCACGAATCTAGTTTAAGGCTTTCATTCTATTCCATCCTATGGCAGAACAGATGTGAAGAGTCCTGTACTGCAAGGGCATGATATGCCCACCTATTTGAAGTAAGTTATTTTTTCGTTGCGGTCAATTGACTCTCAAGGAAAGGGAATTTACCTTAAGCAGAGTATTCACTGGATTTAGAAAATCACAACCTCAGGGGACACAAATAATCTTTTCTTCAAGGACATAATTAACTGCAAATGCAGAGGCCTATCATTTCCAAGAGGAAGCATATTCATTTAGATCCCATGCCTTGTGCTTTAGGCATCATTTTGATGCTGTTATAAAGACAAAGCCAAGGAATGGACCTGGTGAGATATATGATAATATAAGGTAATGGGAAGGGGAGTGTTTTACAGAGCCTTAAATGTGAAAATTTACAACATCAAAAAGCATTTCTGGAAAGTACTAAAATAAGGAATGCCATCTATAGTAACCTAAACATGCTGTTCAAAAATAACAAAAAAGTTCTAACTGGCCAGTCTTTAAATCAGAAAGGAGGCAAGCAGACTATATGTGAAAGGATAGAAAAGCACTGTACAATATCGATTGCTTACACCATTTAAGCCACAAGGATGGAACTGCTACCCCAGCACACAGTTGTTGATCTTTGGTAAAAGTGTAGTACTTTGGACAAGCACTGTGGCAATATCAATCCATAGTAAGAAACATGATTCTACCCCTATACCTGACTCTGGGGATTTTATTCTATCAATTAATAGGCCACATTAGGAAGCAGTTATTTATTGCAATATTATATTAATTGCAAACAATTAAAAAACAGCCCAAGTGGAGGATGCCTGGGTGGCTCAGGTGGTTAAGTGTCTGCTTTCAGCTCAGGTCATGATCCTGAGGGCCTGGGATCAAGCCGTGCCTCAGGCTCCCCGCTCAGAGGGGAGCCTGCTTCTCCCTTTCCCTCTGCCCTTCCCCCCTCACTTGTGCTGGCTCTGTCTCTCTCAAATAAATAAATAAAGTCTTAAAAAAAAAAAAAAACAAATGGAAATGGAAATGGAATGAATGCACTGTGAAAGACAGTATGGAGTTTCCTCAAAAACTTAAAAATGGAAATACCATATGATCCAGTGATTCCACTACTGTGTATTTATCCAAAGAAAACAAAACCCCTGACCTGAAAACATATATGCACCCTTATGTTTACTGCAGCATTGCTTACAATTGCCAAGATATGGAAGCAGCCCAAGTGTCCATCAATAGATGAATGGGTAAAGAAGATGGAATATTACTCAGCCATAAAAAGTATGAAATCTTTCCATCTGCAGCAACATGGATGTGCCTAGAAGTTATCAGGCTAAGTGAAATAACTCAGAGAGAGAAAGACAAATACCACATGATTTCACCTATATGTAGAATCTAAAAAACAAAACAAACAAAAACCAAATAGACTCTTACATACAGATAACAAACTGATGTTTGCCACAGGGGAAGGGACATAGGGCTGGGCAAAATAGCTCAAAGGGATTAAGAGACACACATTTCCAGTTATAAAATAAATAAGTCACAGAGATGAAAAGTACAGCATGGGAATATAGTCAATAATATTGTAATAATGTGGTATGGTGACAGATGGGGATTACACTGATCATGGTGAGCACTGAGTAATATACAGAATTGTTGAATAATTACGTTGTACACCTGAAACTAATAATAACATTGTATATCAACTACAATAATAAAACAGAACAAGGCCCAGTGCGAATGCACAGTAAGAAAATTGGTAACTTATATTCTATCAAATTAATGGAACTGCCATATATAAAGTAATTACAAAGTCAATGTAGCAACCTGGAAAATGTTTATAACGTGGTTGATAAAAAATCAGAATGTAAATTTGCATTTACAACATTATAATTTAACTAAGAAAACTCATATACACATAGAATTCTTATAAACATTTTTATGCACTCTTATAGGAAGAGATTTTGTAAATAAATGCTTAGAAACACATTCCCTATCTGTCAATAATCACAAAATCCAACATTTTTGGATTCATAGGTATGGTAGCTTTGCACTCAATGGAAACAGTAAATGTCAGTATGTTTACTGGCTGTATATAACAGGTGGTAACTACACCCAGCTGAACCTTGGGGAAATATACTAAGATTTTAGGTAAATGGAAGTACAACAAGACATCCCACTGAGTACAGGGACTTGAAGATCTCAATTCTCTCCATGTTTGATGGCTAGGGAATTCCACGGGGAGTCTTTTTGTGTCTGGTGTAGTTGATTTGTCAGGGTGATTAGTCTAACTTTTAGTCTCCCCAGTCTGCAGGAGCTGTCCAGAATGTCCATGATGGTCTGGATAAAACTTTCTGCTTCTGTGAGTACAGGGCAAAGTTAGACAAAGCAAAGATGGGGCATTGGCGTGTGTGTGTGCGTGTGTGTGTGTGTGTGTGTGTGTGTGTGTGTGTGTGTGTGTGTGTATGGGGTACAAAATCACAAAGGGTAGAGCCCATGCCCTGACCATACTTGCAATTTAGTACAGAAGACACACATAAATCAGTGATTATAAAGCAGAGCAACTGGGTCCATGAAAGGGCATATATTTAGACTTGACCTGAGGGCCAGACCAGACAAGGCTTCTGGAGGACAAACAAGCTTGGAAAGCTGGGTAATCAGCTACAGAGAGAAAGGTATTCCAGAAGAAGGGACAGTACACGCAAAGTGGTGGTGACATGATCAAGCATAGTGTATTTGAGGAACTGGCAGTTCCTTCCAAGGCAAAGAGCTTAGAAAATGAATTTCTAAAATCTTATACATTATGATGTCAACTGTCTACTTAGCCCTGATTTACCAGAGGTTAAAATTCTGCAATATAAATGCATGGGCACCATAGCTAACTAGGATCACACCTCATCTAGATTTCTTCCGATTCAATTCTATTTAGCCATGAGTGGCCGGAAAAAAAAAAAAAAAAGTATTTTCAGTTTCCCTGCAATCAACAGTCATGTTAGTTGGATCCATTAAACCAGACCCAAATTGGGAATCTTTAACTGGTCCAAAAATATCAAAATGCAAGAAAGTCCAGGTGTTGTCTAGTAAGAATGACCTTGACAGTGTCAAGCAAACAATAGCAAGCAAACAATCATTTGGAACAAAAGAGAACTCATAGGTAAGAAAGGTAAACAAGCACCCAAAGGTCACATCCTCTCAGCATCCTGTGGACTGGTATGCTTGAGCCTGGCTCAGCTGAGTGTACCATAGGCTGTTCTTGGAAAGGGGACACATACCTTTTTGTGGAATGAGATGAGAGCAATCTTGTAAGCAGGGTAAAAACATATTGAAATTGGGTGCAAAACAAGTCTGGGGGTGTTAGCTGCTATCATCTGGCAATTTGTGAAAGTTAGATTTGGGTGCAGACCCTCCTCCTGGAAGGGGTGGGGTGGGAGTGGGGGCACTGGTTCCAGGTAGCCTATTGCTAGGCAACCCACGGAGTCCATAAGGTAATTTGCTACACAGTCTGGCTTGTCTCTACACAAGTAGAGTTATTTTGTATTTGTCAATTAAAAAAAATAATAAGGTACCATAAGCATGCCATAGTACGTTGCATACATTTCAAGTGTACAATTTCATGTTTCTATATTTGTTTACTCTGGAGTAACCGCTACACCAATCAAGAAGAGTATGAAAGAGAAGGAAGGAAAATTAGGATCAGAGCAAGATGGAAGCAAACATGGTGTGACTAGCTGACCAAATACCACCTGCTCAGACAAACTAGGTTGTCTAATAAATGACCATATTTGGCCCTGTCTTCTCTTTCATTCTTTTCTTCAGCTGTTCAACTTGCCCCTACCCACCAGGTGACAGGGTTACAAGACCATGGTCACTACACATCACTTTGTAGTGGCATGGAAATTCATGGCAAAGCAGACTTACACAGATGAGCTGTTTTCAGTATGAAATGCTGTAATGCAATTGAATTTTCTAGCAAATTAGCAGCTGGGGTTGCTGCGGTAGTCATTTGTAACTTTATTCTGCCATGCACATTTCCCATTCTGAACCTGCCCCTCCCCACCTGCTGCAGGTAAATATGTGGCCCTGCTATGGGGGAGGTGAAGGACATAAACTGGCCCTACCTGGACACAGAATTTGGTTCAAGGAACTCAAGTAGAGCTCAAAACACATTTTCAGGATTGACATGGATCTCATAAGACAGAAAGCATCTTCCTCTTCCTGAGAACTCAAGCACGAGTATAGCAAATTTGAGTAGAGATTATACGCATGGATGCTAGAGCCAAATTGGCTCATCAAATCCAGTTTTATTCCTTATGATTTGTGACTTCGGGCAAACAGGACATGACCTCACAGAATGGTTGGAAGGATCAAATGACATAATGCTTATAAAATGTATAAAAGAATGCAAAGCACATAGGAAGCACTTACAGAATGGGAGCCATTACCGAGGTTACTTTAGGCTGGTTTGGAAGAGACATCTCTGATGCCAGGTGCAAAAGCATTTGCTTGAGACAGTCCTCATAAAGGAGCACAATGTCAAGAGAAGGACAGAAAGAACTGGAAAGCTGATGGTATCAGTCAACGGCTGGATGCTGCCTTGCCTGAGTCACAATCACTGCTTGGGTTTGTCAAGTTACTTGGAGTACGTTCACTCGCACGTGCTTCTTATGCTAGATGGAATTACGTGCTGGCATTCTGACTACTGCGCCCACATAGGATTCCCACATCTCCAGTGCAGAAGGTAAACCAAAGCTCCCTGCTCTCACTTGCAGTTCACTGCAGGAAAGAAGCATGCCTACTTTCTCATTATACCAGGATATGATGAGCTGCGAGGTGGGCCAACTGCATTAGACCCAATTCTATTTTTAAGTTCTATATTCTTAAATTATTGCCATGACTTCTCTTTATTCCATGATAGCTTTTACTTTCATTTTCTTTATTAAAGTAACTGAGTTGAAGAAGTAGGACCAAGCAAGAGGAGGAGGGGAAAAAAAAAAAAAAGTTTGCTTGCGCTATTGGTTCTGTTCATTCTGTCTTTCTAGAACAAGAAAACAAGTTATAGAGGTGGATTTATTTATTTATTTACCAGCAAATGTCACATTCATTCGTGATACCCTCAATGCACAGTGAAGCAGATGACTGTGAAGAGAGAAAAATGCAGAGTTCAGTCTCAAATTTCCTGTCAGGATACGATGTAAAATAAATTTAGATTCAGTGGGGATGAATGAGTCAAAGACGAGTTTTCGGCAGCAGCTCTGACGTGCTTTACCAGACTGGCAGATTTGTATTTTTCAATTTGGAAAGTGAGGATGCAGAGGTTTAAAACAAATGCATGTAGACTGACAATCTTTACCTTACCTTCTCCACTCCATCCCCAAAAGGCAAGGAGAGTGGCAAGAAGGATGCACGGACCAGTATAGCTTCAACCTTCTAGAACAATCTGTACTCCCCCCCAAATTTAAATGATATTAAAAAAAAGAAGAAGAAGAAGACTCCTATCATAAATTACTGTAATATCTCTTTGCTTGAATTTTCACTCCAAATTCTTTGTTATTTCAAGCCACCAAATTGTAGGTTCACCGTCATTTTAGGTGTTTTTTTTTTTTTTTAAGATTTTATTTATTTATTTGACAGAGATAGAGACAGCCAGCGAGAGAGGGAACACAAGCAGGGGGAGTGGGAGAGGAAGAAGCAGGCTCATAGCAGGGAGCCTGATGTGGGGCTCAATCCCATAACGCCGGGATCACGCCCTGAGCCGAAGGCAGATGCTTAACTGCTGTGCCACCCAGGCGCCCCGACCGTGATTTTAGGTTTAATCAGTTTTCCAATAGCTAAGTCTATATGGCTAAGTCTGCCTTTTAGCATTCAGCAATTAAACTTTTTAAGTAGTATAATTATATAAGAAACTTGTATGGCAGAATGATTATCCATGGTTCCTATATTCATGTTAAAAGTTTCCAATGAGTGTCTTTTATGCCCATATGTTTTACTTTAAAAAAAAAAAACTGCATTGGATTCTCATCTTAATTTAAAATCCTTCTACATTATAAAGGCTACAAGTAGTATTTTGTTACAAATGGAAGAAAGCAGAACAGATATGAATGCACCATATATTCAAGGATTTTATATTGTTTAAAATGAGGCATTGCACCCGAGTGTAACAAAGATAAAAATTTTTCATTTTATATAATAATCTACTTAGTCAAAAATTACACCATTTAAATGCAGAGTGAGAATTAAGAAAATTATGATTTAAAAGATTTGTGTGTGTATATATATTTTTTGTTTTAGCAATGGAGTAAATTTTCAGCCATAAGTTACGTTGTACTCAGGATTAGACTTATAAAATAAGCATCTACTACTGATTAGAAGCTTAGAGAATATGTATTAGCCATTGCCATTTTTTAATCAAGGGACAAAACATTTTATCCCACACTTTATGCTTCAGAGAACATGTAGGTAAGAAAAATAAAGTCAATGATGCAATATTTCATTGAACACCATTAACCGATACCATGAGTTTATGAGGGGGAAAAATAGAGTAATACTCAGATTACGTTAGGACTCCATATGAGTGTTTCAATTAAAAATATGCAGCCGTGATATCATCAAGCTAAAAATTGGTTCTGCATGACTGAAGCAGAGGCCGATTGCACTGACTGTATTTATACCCAATTATCAAGCTATGACCCTTGACTTCCTTTTAATGCCATCTGCCAAAAAGTTGAATTAAAACACAGCTTGAATTTCAGCCAATTTTCAGAATTCTCCTTAATGGAATGGATTCTCTATGCTGCACGGGACAAAAGCAATGTGATAAAGTTCTCTGCATTGACATTCAAAGATTGAGTCCTCTTTTTCTACAATAAGACCTTTTCTGGACTTGCCAATGTGGGTAAGAAAACTGTCCACTCCCAATTAGAAGCGGAGAAAAAAAAATCTGTTTTCTTTGATCTTACAGTAATGTGCTGCATTGGCCTGAAATAGGCCATTTTGGACAGCTTCCCTTAACTATCTAAGTTTGTTTAGCAAATATATAGAGAAAGTCCTCATGTCTTCATTTGAGGAAAAACCAAAAGAAGTATTTTTAAGAAATCATAATCTAGAGGCGCCTGGGTGGCACAGCGGTTGAGCGTCTGCCTTCGGCTCAGGGCGTGATCCCGGCGTTATGGGATCGAGCCCCACATCAGGCTCCTCCGCTATGAGCCTGCTTCTTCCTCTCCCACTCCCCCTGCTTGTGTTCCCTCTCTCGCTGGCTGTCTCTACCTCTGTCAAATAAATAAATAAAATCTTTAAAAAAAAAAAAAGAAATCATAATCTAAACCTATAACAGACTATTTAAAATAAATACACAAAATGAATTCTATGTGTGATGAAATCAAGTTGTATGGTAATGGATGGTTTCTTTGAGTCTATGATTAACCTAATTTTCATAGAATTATTATTGTTTAAAATTTGATATTTTTTAAAGATTTTATTCACTTATTTGAAAGAAAGACAGCATGTGCATGAGCAGGGCCTGGGAGCATAGAGGGAGAGGAAGAAGCAGACTCCCTGCTGAGTAGGGAGCCAGACGCAGGGCTCGATTCCAGTACCCTGAGATCATGACCTGAGCCGAAGGTAGATGCCTAACTGACTGAGTCACCCAGGTGCCCCAAAATTTGATAATTTTAAAGCCTCTCAAAAAGTAAAATGAAAAAAGATTCACACATACATATAAAAGATTTTTCAGTTTATATATGCATATATATTTTTAAAAATAAGATTTTTAGAAGCTTCTGTTTCATTTTGAGCATTTTTCATGTCACTGAAATATTAAGGCCAGCTTATTCCTAACATGCACGAAATATTTCAAGCATTTTCTTTTATGAATTAGTAAAAATATTAGTAAATTGTTTTAAAACATATACACTGCAATGCTCCCCAATTAACTGCAATTTTCATTTTGGTAGTGGCTATATTGGTAGATTACTAATAATCTATAATTATAATCTGCCCTTAAGTAGTCAATATCCTACTCCTTTTCAAGAGAAGCACAATGCCAAGATTCACCAATTTCATAAAGGTGAGCTGAATCTCTCTCATTGTTAAATCTCAGTATTCCTTCCTCAATTTGCATTGCCCTGTTCCCAGATTTCAGACCTTTAACTGACCCACATCAGAGTCTATTCTTTTCCACTGCAGTCCCTAAATGAGGCTACAGGATTTATAGGTTTTCTTCTCTTGCCTCTGCCTTCTGTGTTATCCTCGTTTTGGGATCCCTATAACAGCATCTGTCCCCATAGAAGCTTTGCACTATCTTACAAATGCTTTCTTATCTCCTACAATTGATCTCAAAAAACACAAGGGGTATCATATTCAAACTACGTATCTTAGGAAAAACATTTTTAATTCAAATAGTCTTATTTAAGATTTCCTTTCTGGACAGCTTTAAAATCTGACTGCATCCATTCATTTATTTCTTATTAAGTCATTCAAGAAACATTTAATAAGTACCCTTCTATGTGCCACGCCCCAAGCTAACTGTGGGGTATACATGGGTATATAATAAAGGGATGTGGCCCAGTCCTAAGGGAGTTTACAGTTCAGTGTGTGGGATCAACAAGCCACAAAACATAAATAGATAATGTTAAATTGCGGTAGTGCCATGAGGGACATGAAAAAATGTAGTAATAGAGATTTATGGAATAGAAAGAGGTACATATTTCATTAAGTGGTTTCAGAGAAAGTCTCTCTGGAGATGTGACTTTTAGCTGAGACCTGAAGTGGGAGGAATTAGTCTTGAGTGAGAGAGAGAGACAGACAGATACGGATAGAGGCTGAGTGGGAGGTGAGAGTTGAAGAAAGTAGGTGTTGAGATTTTTTTTTAAGGATAGGAAGCAACATGGGGAGATCCTAATGCTATGAAAAGTGTACTGAGTCTTGGGTGGTCAGAGTAATAAAAGGGTGTGATAGAAGGAGTATGGCAGAAGGAGAGAGAAGGCAGGAGAGAGAGGGAGGGTGGGAGATGAAGGGAGAGTGATGAAGGGGAAGAAAGGGAGAAGGGAGGGAGATAGAGAGAAAGACGGAGGGAGCCTGATAGAGGGATTAATGGAGGAAGCGATGGAGAGAGAGTTAGGGAGGAAGGGTGTGGAAAGATGTGGATAAAGAATCAGGCCCGAGCACACTGCTGCCCATAAAAACAAACCTCAGACCCACGTGGTGTTGGGGAACATACTTAGAACCCTCCTCCACCCAGACCCCACGGGACTTTTCTTAGCTCTCCTTCTCTCCTTGGCTCCCATCTCAGGGCCCTGCTTTGACTTCACCTTAGAGCCTCTGGCATCTCCCATGGTTTTAGGTGATAACTGGAGCTCTGCCCTCCTGAGCAAATATTCCACCCAGGCCAACTGCTGGTGCCTAACCAAGCCTGCAATCTCCCACTAAGCTGGAGCAACCAGGAGCTGGCTGGCAGCAAGGTATTCAGCTGGTGTTACTCCTGAGATACTCAGTGTTTTATGAACTCCACAACACCTTTTTCCTGGGGAAGCTGAAGAGCCTTTGCTAATTTTAAAAAATCTTGCTTTGCAACAACTAAAAAAAACAACAACAAAAAAGAAAACAAAAAAAACTTCTTTGCATCAATATAGCTAAGCTGGAATTGTTTCCTGAATTCCCTTTCCCCTATGGTTCTAGTCAAGTTGGCCAGAAGAGGAAGTTATGGGTGCTTTGAAGAACTGATGCAATGGCCATGGCTCCCTTTGTGTTGTCATGGTTATGGCTAGAGGTGGAGAGAGTCCAGCATGCCCTCACTCTCCCTGCCCCATGGCCAGCTCTTCTTCAAAGCAGCTAACTCCACTGACCAACCAGACCACCAACAGGCACAGATGTATCAGTTCCTCTCTGCAATTTCCTTCCAGAAGCTGCTCGTACTTAACTTCCCAGGTGCCCTTACAGACTCCCATCTGTCCACTAGTTCCAGGGCTTTGGAGGCTGGGTAGCGACTTCTCTGATCTTCCTATCTACCTTTTGATCTCTACTTTTGCAGCTTTTCTAAATATTAGATGACTTCTTGGGCCTATAAGAAATCCCTTATTCCCTCATACTCATGAGGTTTTCCTTCCCTGGTTTAGCCCTGAATAATACATGTGGTATTATCCTAAAGGAAGGAAATTTCCACTTTATCTTCAGTTTAAGAATTTATTTATATAAAGAATGTACATGACTAGGTTACATATATGACTAGGTTACAATTTAGTAAGCTAATATAGAGGACAGATTAAATTTAAATGAATTACAAGAATATTAACTGTAATTCTGGTAATACCAACTGCTTTTAATTACCACCTGATTTGTAAAGCAACATGGCTGCATTCTGCATGCTGCTTTCATTGGGCAGGAAAAGCATAAAATTAAGACACAGGTATTTTGATATTAACCTCGGTATGTCAGCAAAGAAGATTATGATGTTGATGGGTATAAGTAACCTAACTAAAACAGAGTGGTAGCAAAGCCGACAGAGAAAAATAAGAAAGCAACCAGTAAATAACAAAGTTCATTGACACACCCATGTTCTTGGCTAAGGGGCCAGAATTATCTCTAAGGGAAGTGCTCACATCTGATAAAAAAGCTTTCAGGTATTTTGCGTCTATTATCAATAATGTATCTTGTAATTTTGTTCACAGTATATGGGAGTAAGAGGATAGATTTGCTTTGACATACAACTAAAACTAGACCAGCCTTCATTGTATAAACACAACTCATTTCTTTCCCTTAGACAAAACAAGACCATTTTCTTGCTTAAATGCCTCCGGAGTAAGTGGGCCGTTGCAGAAGCATGTTAACACCTTCAATTCTCTGCAATGTTAGTGTCTTTTACTCTCATAGTGGCTGGTACTTCTTTTAAGAAAAATGTTGACCCCTTAATACAGAACATGGATATGTCAGTGAATGCTAACATCCAAGGGGGTAGGGAAAAAGCAAAACAAAACAATAAGAATAAAAATTGAAAATAGCTAGCTTACTTTCCGTTTACCAAAAAGTTCCCTATTTACTTTCATTTGAGTCACTCAAGAAATGGTCCCCACACACGTCCCTCTCCCTCCATGTGATGTTATATCAAAGAGTTTTTATTCTTAAAGAAGTTGGGGAAAGAGAAATATAATGCATTCCTAGTATGAAACAAGATAGTTTTGTTCTATCTTCCTGAGATCGTTTTTTAAATTATGGCAAAATATACGTAACATAAAATTTACCATTTTAATCATTTCTAAGTGTACAGTTTAGTGGCATTAAATATATTCATGTTGCTGTGCAATGATCACCACCATCTTCCCAAACTGAAACTCCATACCCGTAAACAATAACTCCCCATTATCTTCTCACCCCAGCCTCTGGTAACCACTATTTTACCTTCTGTCTCTATGAATTTGAATTCTAGGTACCTCATATACATGGAATAATAAAATATTTGTCCTTCTGGCTTATTTCACTAAGTATGTTTTCAAGGTTCATCCTGTTGTAGCATGTATCAGAATTACATTCTTTTTATGGCTGAATAATATTCCATCATGTGTGAGTGTGTGTATCACACTTTAATCACACTTTATCCATTCTGTTAATAGACATTTCTGTTATTCCCACCTTTTTACTATTGTGAATAATGTTGCTGTGACTATTGGTGTACAAAAATGTGTTCAAGTCCCTGCTTTCAATTCCATCTTCCTGAGTTTTTAAATCATGGAAATAATCTATGTCAAAATGCACACACACACACACACACACACACACACACACACACACACAGAGGTAGAGAAAAAAAAGAGGCCATTAGCTGATATGTTGGCCAACTTTTGGCAGCAAAGGAAGTTGGTTCTTCTGAAGGAGGATCATAGGATCATAGATGGCCTCAGTTTATGTATATTGAAACCAGGAGGCCCAGAGAAGGGAAGTGACTTGCCCAAGGTCACAGCTAGCTGGTGCCAGCTCCAGGACCAGGACTGTCTGGAGTCTCTTGATGTCTAGCCCTGTGACCGTTCCACCATATATTTCCAATTTAGAAAGTTGTTCCCGAATCCCTTGCAAACCTCAAGCAAAGCACTTTGCTACCAGCATAATTACCACTACTATATGCTCCAGGTTTGTGTTGGCTTCTGTAAGAATTATGGACTTTTAATACTGCCTTACCTAGTCATGATATTTATTATGTGTTTATTTAGCGAAACACAGTTTGGGTTTGTTTTATGATTGGGAGACTATGAGCTTAAGGGAAAAACCTTTTATTTTACAGCTAATTCTACATATTGCCAGTATATGCTTTTCCAAATATCATGGTCTCTACAAAGATAAAGATGACCCTCTTCTCAAGAAGATTACAATCTAGTATCTGTGATGTGAACTTCATTTCCTATTATATTCCTGTTACTTCAACATCTCTGCTGATGGTTTAAAGAACACCAGGTTCTTGGAACCAGTGTTTTTGTATGGAAGGAATGGATTGGATGGAGTCATGAGGAGAAACTGAATGCATCCTGTTTTTTGCACTTTGAACTTTTATTCCACAAAGAACTGGGAATCATTTCACGCCTAAATGGTATATTCTGACCTTTGATATAGAATTTCATAAAATGTAATACAATTATAGTCAGATAATGAGGGCAGAAAAGGCCTCTGAAGAACAATTTGAAGAAGTTTATTTTTCCTGGTAGGTTTTTAAAGATAATGTAAACCTCTAACTCCCTGATTTTCTCCAGATCTCTTCTGGGATATATAACTGAAAAGAGTGAGAAAGAATACAATGTGCTCTGGAACCACACCACTCCACTCAACATTGCCTTGCAGAACACAAGGTTATCTTAAATTCCAACATTAAAAAGCAAGCACTAGACAAGGATTATGGATTTTTACAAATGCAGATATAGCTATGATGCTTAAAAGGACACTGTTAAGAGAAACAGTTCAGTGCTTTCTAGTAAATTTACGGAGTTGTGCAACCCATCTTTTTTGGAACATTTCTGTCACCCCAGAAAGATCATTCTGCCCTTTGCTGTCAATCCCAATTCCCACCCTTAGCCACACTCAAGCAACCACCATGCTGCTTTGGATTTGCCTTTTAGGGACACTTCAAATAACTGGAATCCTGTAATACGTAGTCTTTTGCATTTAGCTTTTTCCATTTAGCATAATATTCTTGAGGTTCACCCACATGGTAGCATGTTTCCATAGTTTGCTCCTGTTCACTGCACTTACCAGTTGATAGACATTTGGACTGCTTCCAGTTTGGGCCTATTACTTTAATTCTTGAACGTGTACTTTTCATTTCTTGTCTTTGTTGTGTTTGGGCATGAAGATTACATTGGCCTCTTAACAAACGTTGAGAAATGTATATGTTTTTTAATACTTTGGAAGGGTTTTATAAAATGATATTGTAATGATCCTTGCAAGTTTGGTAGACATTACCTATAAATCTATTGTCTGTTTTTTTTTTAAATTTAGGAAGAGTTTTATAAGTACTAAATTAATTTATTTTGTGGTTATAAGACTATTCAGATATAGCACTATTGAGTCACAACTGATGTTACGTTTCTAGGCATTTGTTCCTTGGATCTAAGTTTTTTAATTATTGGCACAAAACTGTTTTTATCTTTATATGTGAATGTTTTGTGTTCCTTTTTTATTTATAATATTTTAATTTTCATTACTGATATATTTTTCTTGATCATTCTTAGCAGATACTTCATTAATATCTCTAAATAAATAGGCTTTCTTAGAATTATGGTTTCTACAATTTTCTGTATAGTTTATTTGCTATAATTTCATGAATTTCGACTCTTTATTTCTACTCCTTCCTTCTAGTATATTTGTGTTTATCCTGATTCTATTTTTGCAACTTCTTAAGTTATTCTTACAGGTCATTTATATTCAATCTTTATTTTTTTCTATCATAAAATGTGAAACTTGACATTCCCTCTTAACTGGACCTTATGGATTTTGACATTTACTGATTTTACTATAATTCAGTTCCATGAATTTGAAAATGTTCATTATCATTTCTCCTTTGATCCATAAGTTGTGTACTTTGAGTATTTAATTTTCCAAAACAATAACTGTTATTTTCCCTGTTTTATTTTTTTCTTCTAACCACTGATCACCATCAAACACACTGTGCATGTTATTTACTTACCTTATTTCTTGTCCATCGCTCTCACTAAAATGCAAATACCCTAAGGAGAAGGGGTTTTGTCTGTTTTGTTCACTGTGTTTTCCCCAGTGCCTAGAGTAGTGCCCAGCACACAGCAACTGTCAAAAAATATTTGTTGAATGATGCTTGTTATGAAATATATTTGGCTTTTTCTCTAGGGCCACAGTACAGATCAGGTTCCTTCTATAAAGGGTCAAATAGTAAATATTTCAAGCTTTGTGGACCACGTATGGTCTCTGTCACGTATTCTTTTTCTTTTCTTTTTGAAACTTTTACAACCCATTAAAAATGTAAAAAAACCCCAAGAAACATGTTCTTAATTTGAGGGCCATACCCAAATAGGCTGTAGGCTTAATTTCCCCATAAGCTATACTTTGCTGACCATTGGCCTAGATGTTCATTTACTATTAGAAAATACCACTCCCTTATTTTGAAGATCAGGTTTTTACATATGTACACTATAAGCTTGTTAACTGTATTATCCAAGCCTTATAATTTTTTTATTAGATTTACCTCACAATTAGTGAGAATGTTATTTCTAAACCTCCTAATAACATTATAGATTTAGAAAGTTTCTCTTGGGGCGCCTGGGTGGCACAGTCGTAGCATCTGCCTTCGGCTCAGGGCATGATCCCGGCGTTCTGGGATTGAGCCCCGCATCAGGCTCCTCTGCTGGGAGCCTGCTTCTTCCTCTCCCACTCCCCCTGCTTGTGTTCCCTCTCTCGCTGGCTGTCTCTCTCTCTGTCAAATAAATAAATAAAATCTTAAAAAAATAAATAAAAATTTCTCTTTACAGTCATATCAGTCTTTGATTTATATTTTGATTTATATTTTGACTTTTCTTTTGATCAGTATTTCAATAAGTTATCTGTTTTTCTCTTATAAATTGTGTATAACTTTGCAATATTTTCTTTTCTTAAATCATCCAATCTATAGATAATCTCTGTATTTTAACGGAGGAAATTACTCTTTTTATACTTATTGTGATAGCTAAATAGCTAAATTTATTTTTATCATATGTGCTTTCTTTACATTTTATTTTTTCTCTCTCTCTCTTTCCCTCTTTTTTTCTTTTAGCAGATAAATCTCAGTTTTACCATCGTTCCTCCTTTGTTTCATTGTTTTATTACTTTCTTTATCCTCCTGTTATTCAAAACAGGTGAAAACACTTTGTTTTTCCTCTAAGATATAACATAAAGTCCTAGAAGTATTCTTCTCACAGAATTTTGAATTACCCAGTTTACCCAAATTTATCATGTAATTGACAAAAAACTTAAAAGTTCCAAAATGTATGATATTGTTATGCTTTAAATGATTCCTCTCCCTTAATATATGTGTAGCTATAATCCAAAGTGATATTCAAAATATTTAACAACAAAACAAAAAGTCCTAAATCTATGCCTTTCTTTTGGATGTATTGAATACCCTGCATCTGTTCAATTCAAACTTAAAATCTATTCTATTCTTTCAGTGCTATTTGATATTTATAGATTATTTTAACTTCCTCCTAAATAATACAAAAGCTTTAGAATGCTTTACTTTTTATTATCTACCTTTCAGTTTACCTGCAATTTTTTTTTTTTAGTTTATTTGTTCTCTCTTGCTCAGTGTCACATCTAAGATCATATTTTACACAGTCATCTTGTCTATTTAGACGTCTTGATGTCTTTCTTTTTTCTTTCACTAAATTTTCTTGGATTACATTTCTTCTTGTGGAGATTATTTTAATTATTTTTCTCCCTGAAGCACACGCTATATTAGGAAGAGCCTATTGATTATAAACTTACTCAGTTCTGTTTATCTGAAATTGTATTATTTTGCTCTCACTCTTGAAAGATAACTTTGCTGGATATACATGTATGTGTTAAGAATTATTTTATCTAAGCGCTTTTAAGAATTCTGCTCAGGTTTCTTCAGTTGAGAAATACACTGTCAATCTGATTGCCATTTCTTTGTACATCATCTCTCTCTCTCTCTCTTTTTTTGGCTACTGTTAAGTTGTCTCTTTGTTGAAGTGTCTAGTTGTTAATTTCTTTTTATTTTTACTCCTGTGGGAAACATTATACTTTCTGGATCTGAAGATCCTATCAATAATTCTGAAAAATTCTTAGCCATAACTCTTGGGATATTGATTCTCCCAAATATTTTTTTTCTTTATGATGTATTTTGCCTGATCAGTCATATGTTAGATATTACTGCTCTATCCTCTGTGATTCTTAATATCTCTCATACTTTGTTTCCCATCTCTTTATCTTTCTATGCTACATCCTAGCTAATTTCTTCAAATATATTTTTCAAGTAAGTTATTCTTTCTTTTTTTCTTTTTTTAAGATTTTATTTATTTATTTGACAGACAGAGAGACAGCCAGTGAGAGAGGGAACACAGGCAGGGGGAGTGGGAGAAGAAGAAGCAGGCTCCCAAGTGGAGAAGCCTGATGTGGGGCTTGATCCCAGGACTCTGGGATCACGCTCTGAGCCGAAGGCAGATGCTTAAGGACTGAGCCACCCAGGTGCCCCAGTTATTCTTTCATCAAGTGTGTAGTTTAACTCATTTGTGTGTGTGTGTGTGTGTGTGTGTGTGTGTGTGTGTGTGTATTTTTTAATTTTAAGAAGTTCTGTTTTATTCTTTGGTAATCTACCTGGTCTATTAGCTGTTTATTTTTAAAAACTCTACCTGTTAATTGTTTAAATGATAAATATACTTATTTCTTAGTCTGTATCTGATAATTTCAAAATCTAAAGCATTTAGGAGCCTAACCATTAGGGTTTTTTTGTTTGGATTTCTGTTTGTTTTAGTTTTACCAATATCAAACTATTACCATAGTTTTACTATAATGATTTTTCCCCCTTCAATTAGCTTTTTTTCTTTCTTTCTTTTTTTTTTAAATCATGAGTTTATATCTGGCTGAACAGTGAGAATCCAAGGGAAGCTTTCCTCCAGGGAGTACTTACTTCTGTCAGGAGCCAAGAGGTAATTCCAAAAGTGGAACCATCTTTATTTCCATGCTAAGGTTTGAACCACAGACCCACATAAGTATAGCCAATAGTCATAAATTCTCAGAAGAAAATCTTACTTTTTAGTATTACTTTTATTTCCTATTTGGAGTTGAAATGGGTCTAATCAAATTTTATGGTATCTCTCTGCTGGCAGGGGATTTTGTTCCTGGTCCATCCTTTCAGCAAGGTGTATGTAGTCCTGTTAGGGCCCAACTTTATGCAGAGTCTCAGATTCAAATATACCCTCGTGCAGGCCTAAGGTCTAGTCTCCCATTTTCTGTAATAACTATTAATCCTCAAAATATCCTCAGGTCATCCGGGGCCTCAGTTCTTACTTATCACTCCTCTTTCTAAAATCCTAGTCCCTTTTTTTTTTCCCCCCCAAACCTAGGAATCTCTGTTATTTCCTAGAAACCTCAGCAATTCATTTAACAGTCTGTTGTTATCCAGCATCTACGCCTTTTTACAATATCTATCTGGTCTCTTCTACTGTTACAATAATCTGTATTTTAACTTATTTTATTCCAAAAATGGCTTTTAATCAGTCCTGTTACACCATTTTTGAGTATCATACAACACCTATTATCAATAGACTGCTTTTCAGTTTTTGAACATCTTAAGAAAATGCATTTGTTTCAACCCATACTCAGTATTAAATTCCAACCTGTAGTGAGAGAGAAATTTAATAAAAGGCTTTATTTTAATTTTGACTTTGATTCTTCTGAATGTTGAAAGATTAATTCTATGCTCTGTTGGAACATTAATGAGGAAACTCTTTATCTCAGCATCTAAGTAGAAATTAAGTGTAGCTGACAGGTTCCAGAGACAAGCATTCTAAACTGGATTTTTAAAAGAAAACAATAGATTTTCTTCTTCTTACTGAATATACTCTTGTCTACTGGGAGAAGAAAATGTAAATTAGTGAGATAGTGCTGCTGAACCAACATCCAGATAGTGGTTTTAAGATAAAATAGTAATTTACTGGACTCTCTTCTCTTCTATGCCAAACCATACGCTTATTACAGCTTCTTTTTATGTTTACTATTAGCCCATTTAGAAGAGGAAATATGCCTAGAATCTTCTGAGATTACTTTGGGTCTAAGTTTTGAGGGGATGCATGAAGATACTGTTTTTTTACCTAAGTGTAAAAGTGTCGTTCAATAAAATTTCAGTTAGGTCCAGTTGATACCATAGACATAAGACTATCAATAATATTTTTACTGACCACAAACTATGTGCCATCAACTGGGGTAATCAATTCTAGGTAGACTTAATTTAGTCCTCACTACAACCCAATGAGGATGCATCATTAGTCCCACGATATGTAGAGAGAAACAGACTTCAAGAGGTGAACTAGCATGTCAAGTTCATAAGGCAAAAAGGTGGCAGGACCTGAAGGAGAGCTATCTAATCAACTTCCACTTTATTATGCTTACACTTTATTACACTTTCTTCAATTACGTGCCAGTATGTATGTATATCTGTGCATCTTAGTGTGGCCCTTTAAATAAACCACTCCTTCATCAACACACACATATGCTGACTTCCTGCAAAATCTGTATCTTTTTAGTAACAAAAGTAATCAAACTATTTTTAAAGGACAGATTCAGGTACATGGGATATCACCAGGTCAAATTAAGCATAGATAATCCAATAAATTTTTCTAGAATTGTTGAGATCAGAAAGTAGTAATTAAAAATTTATTCAGCAAAATATGGAACCAATTTCAAATACATATAGAAAAATCCTATCAGAGGAATTAAATAGGTTTAATTAGTTGTTCCATCAATGCTTTCTCTTTAACTGGACAAAGAGCACACTGGAAAGGGGTTGGGGGATGGGATCTTGTCTATTTTTTTCCTGTCTATGCCTGCCGAAGAGTAGGAACTCATTAATTTTTTTTTTAAAGATTTTATTTATTTATTTGACAGGATAGAGACAGCCAGTGAGAGAGGGAACACAAGCAGGGGGAGTGGGAGAGGAAGAAGCAGGCTCATAGCGGAGGAGCCTGATGTGGGGCTCGATCCCATAACGCCGGGATCACGCCCTGAGCTGAAGGCAGATGATTAACTGCTGTGCCACCCGGGCGCCCCGGAACTCATTAATTTTTTGAGTAAATAAATGACTCATAGGCTTGACACTTAATGAGGTCCTATAGAACAACAGGGCCAAATAACAAATATAACTAGTCTTTCTTTAAAAATATGTATTGCTCTATTAGAGTCTCCAAGTCAAATTTGGAAACTTGCCCAATCCTGCAACAGTGGTTTTAAGATGTTCTCAAAGAACTTGTTAATCTTAAATTGCCTTTTCCAGATGATTTTGTCAGATGCTCCACTGCCTTCTGAAGATCTAGCCAGGGAGGCTTCAGGCCTAGAAGGACCAGGGGACATGCTAACTAGAACCACCTTCAGGAATATGAAACTAAAGGCCACAAATCTGAGCGTCTGAGGCACTTGGACTTTTAAAACTCCCAATCTTTTCATGCTTCATTCCTTAAAAAACACAAACAACAACAACAACAACAACTTCTATCATCCTACAATGATTAAGACATAGGAAGAAAAGTAATAAATAATCAATTCCATAACATCCATTTGGGGACCACCATTAGAGAAAGAAAACTTCCCTTTTAGGACATCTCCAGGTGGGAGGTGTGAAAAGGTAATTAGTTACTTAAGAGTTACTCGTAGCAGTAAGTAAGCAGGATATTTAACACTGCTTTCAGAAAGTTAAGTCAGGTAACATTCTGAGAATCCAACCCAAACAACCACCCAAGTATACAGCTGACTCAGCACCACGATCACTCAAAGTTACAGGCTTCCTGGCTCATTTCTATATTCCTTCCTTGGACCCTGAGTGCAACAACAACAATGATTTTTTCAGGTAGTGGGCTGTGGGGAGTGGCCTGAAGTGCATCAACAGAAGAGCCAAGGCCAAGATGAGATGGCCACCAAGCTTGTAGAATCCTCCCAATAATCTTGAGTCTAACCATAGTAGCCTAAACTGGGAATGGATAAACCCACATGGATTTCATTGGTAATCCTTCAAAAAAAAAAAAAAAAATGTTTCCTGACATAACTTTGTAAGTGAAAAACTATATCATTAATTACATGCAGCACTGATTTTCATTACTAATTTAGTATCTCCTCCAAGCATGACACCTGGATCAGATTAACCACCTCCATCAGAAACAGTAGGCAGGGTAGGTGGGAGAACTTTTGAGCCACCGGTTTATATGTGCTAAATAAGTAGAAGGGGTGTGTGGGGGGGTACATTTAGCTGGGCTACATACACCAGCAGGTAGACTTACTGGATTTTTCAACAAAACACAGCTCTCCTGACAGGACTCTAGAATTTCTATAAGAGTGTCAAAAGAGATAACTACTAGGCTTGCTTTGAAGTTTCATTTGCATAAAAATGGCATGGCTTAATTTAGATTGTGTTTATTTGGGGTGAGTAGAAAGGGTGATAGAAATACAGGACTGGAGAGTGCAACTGTGCTCTCATTTGGCACAATTACTATCTCAAGGCCTTTTCTTGAAATGAAAAAAAAAAAAAAAAAAAACTTTCAATGGCCCATAATACTAAAAACTGAACTAATTGCAAGTATTCAAGACTAATGGATTTTTGATACTGCATGAAGAAAATTAAATTTAAATTAAAGGCTCTGATGGGTAATGGCATACATGCCCATAGATATCTGCATATGTTTAATGTGTGTTTATTATATCGAAGTATTATTTTTCCTTCCTCTAAAACACCAATGTGAAATTCTGCAGTAGCTCCCATAACTCCCATAACTCTTAGAATAGAGTTACCCTCTTACCCTGAACTTGGCTGACAAGATGCTATTGGATAGTATCCAACTAAACTGATTCCCAATCTCATTTCACAGCATTACTTTTACTCTCTGCCCTGCAGACCCATGGCCTTATTTCCAACCCTTGGATGAATTCCTCTAGTGCTGATGATGCTCCCACTGCCTGGAATTCCCATCTTATCCCACTCTCTGCTGACTACCCTGGACTCAAATCAAACATCATCTCCAAAGAAAATTTTTCTCTGATTGCCAACACCCACCTCCACCTAGTCCCTCTAAGTGACATCTCCTTGATATTCTCTCATTCTTTCATAGATTCCTCTTAATTGCCTTACTTTCTAAAACAGACAGTAATTATGTATTTGTTTTATTTTTACTATTTTGTGTTTATCTGTTTAACATGCCTTCTTTCCCATCATTCTCACCCACCCCAGATCGAAAGGCCCAAGTGAACAGTATTCATGTTCTGTTTTGTCCTCTACCATATATTCAGTATCTAGCACATAGTATGTATTCAATACTTATGTGTTGAGTTAGTTTGGCTACACAATAACAAAAATTAGAGACTATCTAATACAAACTTGGTTTATCTATTAGTAAATTGATGCCCCAAGAAGCTAAATAATTGTGATTCAAGTTCATGTAGCTTGTTAAAGGTAGATACAGATTTACAGCCATAGACAGTAGCTAACATTTCTACGGCACTTATAATAGGCAGGCTCTCTTTACATATATTCATTCATTTAATTTTCACAAGATTTCTATGAGATAGCTATTATAACTTCTCCGTTTAGCATATGAAGAAACTAAAGCAAAGGAAATTAAAATGATTAGTTATTCATGGAACGAGAATTCCAACGCTTACGACTAGGTGTTACCACCATGACCTAAATGCTAGATAAAGACAAGTCCAAATCTCTTTGTGCCTATACGTACGTGGAAATAGAGATATGGAAAAATTTACAGAGAAACATTTCATTAGTCTCTCATCCCAAATTCCCTTGCCTTTTTCTGTATCCACTATGCCAGTGGATTCATTAACAAATGAAAACCTTGGAATTGTCTTAGTTTCTCAAATCACTAAGATACTTCTGCCATTTCTCTCACATTTGACCTGTCTCTTCCATGCCAGTCAGTGCCCAGGATTGGCGGTTACTCCTCTTACTGCTGCTTTGGATAATCGCAAGAGCCTCATTATCTCCTTCTTCCCCTCTTTTTTTTTTTTTTTTTTCAGCCACCACATTCTACACACTCTCCCAAAACATTGAGGGCTTTCTCTTGCCTCTAAAAGGCAATCTTTTTTTTTTTTTAAGATTTTATTTATTTATTTGACAGAGAGACAGCCAGTGAGAGAGGGAACACAAGCAGGGGGAGTGGGAGAGGAAGAAACAGGCTCCCAGTGGAGCAGGGAGCCGGATGCGGGGCTGGATCCCAGGACCCTGGGATCAGGCCCTGAGCTGAAGGCAGATGCTTAACGACTGAGCCACCCAGGCACCCCTAAAAGGCAATTTAAATTTTACTAGGGTACCCAGTGACTCTGCATGCCCTGGTCTCTGCTTTCCTTTCGAATATATCTTTTATCTGTTTCTCTCATGCAACTTCTGTTTCTATTAAGTTATCAGGATTCTAAGTCTCTGAAAGCATCATAGGGAGTTCTACCTATATTCCTTTGCTAATTTATTTAATCTTCTTGAAATACCTCTCCTCTCCCAGTACTTTCCTATACAGGAAGTTAATTAAAATGCCTCAAGATCCAACCTTTCCCAGCGCTCTCAGCTAGAATTCAGTATCTTCCTCTCCTGCTCTCTAACAGTACATTGCTTGTACTTTATTAGACAAGAACTACATGCTGTATTTTGGTTGTTTGTGTGTGTGTGTGTGTGTGTGCAGGTGTATGTGTGAGGGAGGGAGGGAGAGATGGGGGCAGGGGGAGAGAAAACTCCTCTACTAGATTATAAACTCTGTAGGAGAGGGGGACTGGACCACCCAGTGACTTGCACGGCAGGAATATAATTCATTCTCCCATTCCAATCAATCAATCAACCAATCAACCTCCTTATATAATTGGACTTTGTGGAAGAAATGATTGCCTTCTTCCATTTGGTTTCCACAAGAATAAAGCAAACCATATTTTTCTTCTTATCTCCCTCAAAAAGTGAATTATAAAATAACCCTTACTTTATCCTCTGTCAGAGTATATTTCAATCACTGTACTTCTGTACAACTCATAGAGTTGTATATTTTTTAAAAACCCAAGATATATATCCTAAAGAGTCTTCCTGATTGAACTCATACTTCAATAAAATTTCCAGAGTAATAAGTTTGACAAAACTGGGGATACACACAAAGAAACAAGAAAAGCTGAAAAAATGAACCAAAATCAGGTCAAAAGGGGAAAAGGGATTTTACCAAAAGTCATATTTTCATCATATCACAGAATACACACTTTTCCCCAAGGGTTTATTCTTTTTGTTTCGTGAAAAAATAAGAGAAAAAAAAAGACAATAGAGAGTCTAGAAAAGATTCCTATTATGTTAATTGGTTAATAGGGTTTCAAATGTAAATTATCTTATTATTACAGGTTGAATATTGTGTTTATCTCTATACATACATACATTTAAAAGGAAAAGGAAATATCCTTTTTAACTTTGTGGGCAGAAAACAAAAATGTGTTGCAGATAGTGGCCTATGTCCTGTAGGGTGAAAAATACACTAGATTATAAAGAGAGATAAAAAGGGGGAAAAAGAACTGCTCAACATCTTCAGATTTCCTGCTGATAAATGTGAATTCAATATAGGGCTTGTCATCCTATAAGTGAGAAGTCCGAGCTCTTGAATCACTTTATACTCCATTAGTGTCTCTTTTGCAGTCCACTCAACAAGTTAATGATCTTACCGTAGAATTTTAGAAATTATAGATTCACAGGTAAACACAGAAACCAGCAGTTGTCCTTTAAAAAAATGACTAATATTGCAGGAACTGAGCACAAGATTTCTATTTGCATTGCAAACAGATGACCAAGAACCAAGGACAGTTATTAAAATGAACTTAACACACATGCAAATTGAAGGCAGTATCACTGACCTCCTAATCTCTGTATCTTAACTTTTTTTTTTTTCCGCTCAGGTAGAATTGAAAGATTTGTACTTGAAATACTTTGTTTGAATCTATTCAGCTTTTTATTAAATTTTGAGGTGCATGGGAAGGACAGTCTCTCTGTGGAACTCCATTTTCTAATTTGTGAACTCAGCGGGGGAAAGAGTAACTATCACGTGAGGTTTCTGTAGGGATAAAATAAGAAACACATATGCAAAAACATGTGCCAAGCAATATAAATGTTGGTTACTATTGTTATTGTTACTAGTAAGTAGTACTGGTGTTATTAGGATCGTAACTATTGTCTTACAATTTGAATTGCTTTTTTTTTTTTTTTTTAATTTTATTTATTCGAAAGAGAGAGAGGGAGAGCTAGCAGGAGCAGGGAAGGGGCTGAGGGAGAGGGAGAAGCTGACTCCCCTCTGAGCAGGGAGCCAGATGCCATTGCAGGGCTCAGTGCACGGCTCCACGTGGTTCTCAATCCGAGAACCCTGGGATCATGGCCTAAGCCAAAGGCAGCTGCTTAACCAATGGAGCCACCCAGGCGCCCCACAATTTGAATTACTTTTAACAAAGAAGAGGTGCCTGTTTGGAGAGTTCCAGAAAGGAAACATGAAAGTTAACAGCCATACATTTCAAAATCAATTTGAAGCCATTTCCACAAAGGGGGACAATATCCTCTATTCTGTCACTGGAGCATGGTGTGATTCATTATAAAGTGATGATACATCTTTTTTTTTTTTTTTTTTTTAAAGATTTTATTTATTTATTCGACAGAGATAGAGACAGCCAGCGAGAGAGGGAACACAAGCAGGGGGAGTGGGAGAGGAAGAAGCAGGCTCATAGCGGAGGAGCCTGATGTGGGGCTCGATCCCGTAACGCCGGGATCACGCCCTGAGCCGAAGGCAGACGCCCAACCACTGTGCCACCCAGGCGCCCCAAGTGATGATACATCTTGCATTCACGTCTTAATTGGAATTGCACACTATGCGTTCCTAATGGGAGATGTGGTGGGGGGACAGAGAGAGTTGCCACACTCCAAGTAGTAACTGGAGAGAGTTTAATGAAAGGGTTATTTTCAAAAGTGGGATGATAAAGTAGCCTGAGGCTTGTACCAATGGGAAGCCGTTACCACCCATAGCTTGAAGGGTCAAGGAGAGAAAGCAGTTACTGGAAGCCAATGGAAACTATAGCTGTAGGAGAGGGCTGCTTCTGTACAGTATTACAACCACCGCGGATCTGCATCTGCAGGTCAATCACACGTCGACCTCTTGTCCTGTACTCAGATCTCCTGACAGTGTCCACCACTGGCGGAGGAAGGCCCAGTAATGCTGTCCATGAAGTTTGGTCTCCTGGAGCACAGAGCAGGGTACGGCAGGGTAAAGAGTGGATTACGGAACAAAAGAAAGATATCCAGGATTCTAACCTGTATGTTACTATTCAACACTGGCTATTGGGCTTCTTTCTCATAAGGATTACCAGAAAGGAACACATAATCAAAACGTACAGTCACAGAACTAAAGAACCATTCGATGCTAACCACATACACATGACGGGTTCACAATGATGTTTTAAAAAATTGATTAAATATTGGTGAAACATAAATAGTGTGCTAGGAAGTAGAAACATATGTAACCAGTTTAGTGCTGTAATTACATAAGACTCACAACAAAATAAAGTTAATCTGACACAGATTTAATGATGGGTGCTTTTGTTGTTTTACTTTTTAAAGTTAATTCTCCTGCCATGGGCGAAAGAGAAGTACAGAACAAAAGATAGTTGTGCAAATGACTTAGCTAATACTGCTATTGAGTCAAATCTAGGTTTACCAAAGTCTTCCAAGGGGAAGGCAAGATAAGGGGGAAGAGCAGAGCAGAAAGCTGCTCATTTGCTCTGAACACCCTTGGCCTTCCCTTCTCTCCCCCAAGCACTCTTCATTCCCCCTCCTGGAAAAGGGAGGAAGCGGAGATGAATCCTGTAAGCCCAGAGTGGCTATTCCAGAAATTCTGTATAGGATGGGTTTAGCAAAAGGAATCCAGTTGAAATTGCTCCTTGGGTGACTGTGCTGAAGACGCAAAACACTAGATTATATCAGAGTGTCTTCAACTAGGGTGATTTGAGGGGGTATATGATAACAATTATGAGTTGATGGGGGATGGGCCAAGAGGAACTGATCTTCTCTAAAGAGAAAACTGAATGAGGGAAAAAAGCTTTCACTTGTACTACTAAACTAAACAATAATAATTTGACATTGAAACTTTTCTCTATGCCATTAATGACCCTAATCAAAGTAAAATAGAAAGCTGAGTGATGTGGTAGAATTGGTCTGATAGCCAACCTGGGAAATAGAGGACAAGGCATTATTACTATGGGAAGCAGTCCCCCACCCGGCATTTCTCTTGCCCAGCTCTTCATATTCTTTCTATCACTTCCTTAGACACATCTCAGAGTGAAGGTAAGAAATAAGGAAACTGCAAGGACTGAGGAATTTGCAAGAGAGGCAAGGGTTATAGTTGGGGCTTTATTTCACCTGAGTGAGTACAATGAAAATTTATCTAAACAGCAAATGCTACCTGCACGTCACCATCTGGGGATAAGGAAATGCATTATTCAAAACTCAGAGGTCAGGATGTCTTACTCGGAGTTGACTCACATTGCTGGTAACTCACAAAAGCAAAACAGAAGACATTACGTAGTTTTTTTTTAAAGACAATTTTTTAGAGTAGTTTCAGGTTCACAGCAAATTTAAGAGGAAGGTATAGAGGTTCCCCATACTCCCCTTGTCCCTACACATGCACGGCCTCCTCCATTATCAACATTCCCCATCAGAGTGGTACAGCAGTCCCCCCATCCATGGTATATGTTCCATAGACTCTCAGTGGATGCCTGAAACCATGGGTAGTACTGAATCCTATGTATACTACGCTTTGCTATATATATATTGGGCACAGTAAGAGATTAAGAGCAATAACTAATAATACAAAGAACAACCATAACCACATACTGTAATAAAAGTTATATATATGTGGTCTCTCAAAATATCTTATTGCACTGCACTCATCCTTCTTGTGATGATGTGAGATAATAAAATGCCAATATGATGAGATAAAATGAGGTGAATGATGTAGGCTCTGTGACATAGTGTTAGGCTACTACTGATCTTTTCACAATATGTCAGAAAGAGGACCATTTGCTTCTGAACTGAAGTTGACTATGGGTAACCGTAAACATTGAAAATGAAACTGTAGGTAAGGGGGGCTACCAAACATTTGTTCCAATAATGAACCTGCTATGATACAGCATCATCACGCAAAGTCCATACGTTACATTAGGGTTCACTCTTGACATTGCACATTCTATGGGTTTGGACAAATGTACAATGACGTGTATCTACTATATTGTCATGCAGAACAGCTTCACTGCCCTACTTGGTGCTTCACCTATACATTCTCTCCCCTACCTCCAGCCCCTGGCAACTAATGCTCTTTTCACTGTCTCCAGACTTTTGCTTTTTCCAGAGTGTCGTATAGTTGGAATTATACAGTATGTGGTCTTTTCAGATTGGCTTCCTTCACTTAGTAATATGCATTAAGGTTCTTCCATGACTTTTCATGGTTTAAAAGCTCATTTCTTTTTGGCACTGAATAGTATTCCATTGTCTTGATGTACCACAGTTTATCCATTCACCTACTGAGAAATATCTTGGTTGCTTCCAAGTTTTGGCAATTATGAATAAAACTGTTATACACATCCATATATAGACATAAGTTTTTAATTCCTTTGGGAAAATGCCAAGGAACATGATTGCTGGATCATACGGTAAATATACGTTTAGTTTTGTTAAGGAATCACTAAACTGTCTTCCAAAGTGTCAGTACTATCTTGCATTCCCACCAGCAGTGAATGAGAGTTCCTGTTGCTCCATATTCTCAACATCATTTGGTGTTGTCAGTGTTCCAGATTTTGGCCATTCTAATAGATGTGTAGTTGTTTCTTATTGTTGTTTTAGTTTAAATTTCCCTGATAACAGAGGATATAGAGCATTTCTTCCTGTGTTTATTTGCCATCTGCATATCTTCTTTGGTGAAGTGTCTGCTAAGATCTTTGGCCTATGTTTTAATCAGGTTGTTTGTTTTCTTACTATTGAGTTTTAACACTTCTTTGCATATTTTGGATAGCAGTTCTTTATCAGATGTTTCTTTTGCAAGTGATTTTTCCCAGTCCGTGGCTTTTCTTCAAATTCTCTTCACACTATCATTCTCAGAGCTGAAGTTTTTAATTTTAATGAAGTCCAGCTTATTAATTTTTTCTTTCATGGATTGTGTCTTTGGTGTTGTAGCTTTTTTTTAAAAAAAATATTTCTTATCTTTTAAGCTAAGTTATTGGATATTAATATGGACATCTCAGTCCTAAGGGAGATTACCACATATGCCTAATTTTATTGTCATTTATTTGTTCATTCATTAATAGATTCAATAAATTAATACGAAGAATTGTTTTAGGCATTGGAGATTCTGTAATGATAAAGCCACTCTTCCTACGCTCAGGTAGTTCTTGGTCTAATGGATAAATTTATGATAGACAAAAAGAATATTCTTTGGCACTATGGTTCCCCAGGGAAGGAATACCTAAGTCTCTGGTCAGTAGGAAGAATCAATAATAAGTTCCTAAAGAAGAAGACCTCTAAGGAAAGGAAGAGAGATGTTTCCCAGGTAAATAGGAACAGGACGGGCAGTTCAGACAGAGGGGACAGACTAAACAAAGATATGGAGAATCAGTATGTGAGAGATTCTTTAAGCCCGTAAGCATGGCTAGAGTATAATGGACAGAAACCCTTGGTAAGAGATGGGGCTAAAGGGGAGGACAGGGCCAGGTTAAAGCAGTCTGCATGTGAGATGGGACTGCATCCTAAAGTCTTTGGAAATTGGAAGAATTTTCTGTGACAGTCTGACATGATCAGATTCAACTGACACACTATATGCATTAAGCAACATATATTGGTTACCTATTGTGAATATAGAACTCTGTTCTACATACTGGTAATAACAGTCACCATTTTTAAAACTCAGTATGTTCTCCACTACCTAAGCAAGGGGGGTAATGTTGTTATCCTTATTATTTATTACTATTACTTTCCTAATTTTATTTTTTCTAAGTGCAGAAACAGAAGAATAGATATTGTCAAACAATTCGGCCTGGGTTATAGCTGTTACCTGGAGTAAGGAGTCTGGCTACAAATCTTTCACACTTTTCCCCCGTGACACCATCTTCACTCACTAATCATTCACTTTAAGATTTCTAAGAACAGGAAACTCCTTCCTGTCTAAAAAGCCTCTTTATTCTTGATAGTGGCATAGTTTATTCCATCTTCAAAGGAAGACAATGCCATGGGACTCATTTGTACAAAGTAACGAGAGAGGTTCCATTTTGAGAGTTGGCTTCACTTTCTTGTCCATGGCTAGCCTCTCTCCAGTCAGGCTACTCTACCTCAGTCTGAAAAAAAACCCTGCCAGTGCCTCTCCTAGTCATGACTCTGAGTGAAGGTGAGGAATGAAGACACTGAGCTGCAGGGAAGCTCAGTCCAATATTGTAGGAGAGGCCTCACTGCTTTTCTTCGTGTTCTAAGGACATTTACTTGGGCTAGAGAAATGCTGCTGGTAGAAGTTCTGAACTCAGCAGGGGAAAATAAGGCTCTTCGTGGCCAAGTGTAAAAGTAAGGACAAAAGGAGACAGCAAATTACTTGGAATGAAGTACGGGTTACTCTATTGAGTCCGAGTGAAGATGGGGACCTATGGCTAGAATGACTTTGAAAAATGTATTTTCAGAGGGTTCCATTAGGACTCTGATAATACATACTGCTCACACTAAAAGTAAATCCTTAACTTTTGTGAAAGTACAGAAAGTACTTTCAGTACTACATAGCTACATGGATGTTCACAAACTGAACATACTCTTGTAACCATCACTGAAGTTAAGAAACAGGACATGACCAGTACCCCAGAAGCCCTCCTATATACTTTAATCCTTATTTGGCCAATGACATTAACTACTTATTTTAAAGTTTCACAGAATGGGACTCATTCAGTGTGTATTTTTGATGCCTAGCTTTGTTCATCCAACATTATGCTTGTGAGATGGGTCCATATTGTTGTGTGTCATTATTCTCATTACTGTACAGTGTTTCTTTGCGAGATCATATCTCAAGTTATTTATCTAGACAGTTATAATAATTTTCATAGGAATAGCCATAGTGTGGACCCATTTCAGATCACTCAGCTAGAGGTAATAATTTGGCTTATACTTACAATGGATACAGGTTCCAGGGCATTGTTTCAGCCTCCTTACAATATAAAAAATATATAGCATAAAAATAGTTTTGATGAGTGAAAGGGGATAAAATGTTACACAGAAAGAGATTGCTAGAAAGAATCAAAGGTTGGAGGAAAATGTTGAAACGATAATACTTATCTATTTGTAATAAAGCAAAGGCCCTAGATGAGAGAAAAAAATCAGATGCTATACCTATTCTTTTTTTTTTTAAGATTTTATTTATTTATTTGACAGAGAGAGAGACACAGTCAGCGAGAGAGGGAACACAAGCAGGGTGAGTGGGAGAGGAAGAAGCAGGCTTCCAGCAGAGCAGGGAGCCCGATGCAGGGCTCGATCCCAGCACCCTGGGATGATGCCCTGAGCCGAAGGCAGACGCTTAACGACTGAGCTACCCAGGCGCCCCATACCTATTCTACACACAGACACACAGACACACACAGACACACACAGACACACACAGACACACACATACACACACACACACACACACACACACGCTGCTTCCCCTTTCCTCTGCTTGAAATAATGTGTTTCCCCATATTTCAATATTTTCTGTGTAAAACATTCTTCACAAAATCTGAACTTTCAGTCAAACCCAGTATATAGATGAGAGATAAGGAAATTATGTAGTAGCAATTTAGTACTCAATCTCTGTCATTTGAAAATGACAGCATCAGTTGAAAAGAGGGAAAAAGTACCATGAATTTAAATCCTAAAATAAAGGCATTTGGTTCATCTTGAATACTCCATTTAGAACAACAGCCTTGACTTTTCTTCCACTCTGATTTACAGCTTGTTCTCCTTGGGGATGCTCTGATTTCAAGGGTATTAAGATATGATTTATTTACATAAGGCCAATTGAGGGTTATCCTGTTCTCAAAAATTAGGGACCAGCACTGCTCCACAAAAGAAACAAAAATGTTAATGATGTTAAAACTGGGTCTCAATGATTGAAAGAGTCAGGCTGCAAATCACAATGATTAACCATGATGACAAAACCAGAAACAAATTTATACTCCAAAGAAGAGCTTATTATCCCTTTTTGCTTGCCTTCTCAATGCTAGGTGTTAAAAAAATTGGTGTCTCAGGATGGCTCATCCTGATCTTTCATGGTTTCAAAATAAAAGAAAAATGAATTTTCCTTTCCTCTCTTCTTAGAAACCTCTTTTTTATATATAAAAGAATGAATAAAATTCAGATATACCAGGAAAAGAGAAGATCAAATGTAAAAACAAAAATTTTAACAACAAAAAAAAAAAACCCCAAAACCAAAAAACAACCAAACAAAAAAACACTTCCACGATGCAATTTACTTCTTTGATTATAACATGTCTCAGTTAACAACATAGGAGAAAATTGAGGCTATCCTGGTCTATTTTGCTCTGCTCTAATTGAGCTACTTTTGATGGATTTTGCATTTCCATAAGGAGAACGCAATGATCAAATTAGCTTTATATCACTCCAGTAATATGTAAGTTTATTTAACTTCCTTACCATCTGCAAAAATGATGTGCCAGGGATTAGAGCAAAATAAAACAAAACAAAGCAAAATTAGGCCTTGATTCCCATTTTCACTATTATACTGAGGATTAAAAAAGTAAAAGATCAGAACACTGAATATTGATCACCTATACACTAGATAATACAAAGACTTCAATAATTACCAAGATTTCTGGAAATCCTATATTTCAACATACTAAAACATTTAATTCTTCATGCAAAATAGGAAAAATAAAAATAAATACTTCAAGGAGAAAATCTAGTAGAAAATGTTGTGTAGAAGACACTGACGTAGGACGCATTAGAACACCATGTATACTTTACTAAATGAAGTAGATTTTATAAATTGCCAAATGTATCAAAACTGTATGAGACTGAAAGCTAAACAGTTGACGATTAATTTGAACAACTAATTTTTAAATCATAATTATGTTCTCTGTATTTAATTTCACTATTGTAAGCAATACGTATTTTATACTATTATGTTTAGGTGTGAAAGCATTTATTATAAACAAATTGTCTGAAATTCCTCAAAAATAGTCACCACTTTAATATCAGTGATAATGTTTCCTCAAACTTTCACCACTTGAGATCCAGTTAATGAAAAATAAACATAAGTGCAGATGCTACATTGTAGGTAAGTTTTAAAAACATTTAACACAAATTTCTACACAAATAAAAGATTTAAAAAATCATTTCATATCAATTGCAGGAAAGCTGTTATCTGCACATTTTCATTCATAATTAAGTATGTAATGATGGTTGCATTACCCAAGTTTCTCATCCAGTTAGTCTCTTTGCTTACTTTTTATTTATACTGTACTAGAAAAGCCCACTCTAAAATTAATCATCATCAGTCATATTCTTGCAGAGATTTAGATGTCTTTGGAATACACGTTTTTACCCAGAAGTAATTGGTTCAGGCTATTCAGAATATCAATACGTTGCTGGGGATGTCACTGAACAAATGATGCGAAATAGAAATAGTCTTGTATTAGTGATCTCACATGATAAAACATGCATTTTTTCCCAAAAACAAACGAACAAAAAAAAACCCCCATGTGATTTCGTTTCCTTTTACCAACTGTTAGACTTCAGGGTGTAAAAGCAGAACTGAAAGTCCTGGAAATTCTGGAAGTCCAGGAAAAAATTACAAAGACTCGCATCCATGGGCATAATTTTTTGGCTCCTTCCTTCAACACCAAATCAGTACCAGGAAGCATATGGTTGACCACCAAACACTGTCTGTGAATACAGTGGTGTATTCATACCTGGCTGTTCTCTGTTCGTCCTCATCCCAGAACATCTTTTCCAGGGTACAGGAGGCATGGAGGATAACCATTAACTGAGTTAAAAATAATCTCAATTCCTAGTTTGGCTCTCCAGTCACAAACAGGACAAATTGTTGTTGTGCTCCCCTCCCTCACGTAAGTACCACACACGTACCCCAAATGCTGATTTATATTCTGTACTTAGGTATTCTGTTCTACAGTTAAATAACTGCTAGCCTGTTTTAGGAGAGTAACTGCTTTTCCATGGTGCAGGCAGATTCCAGGAGCATCCATTTGGTTCAGCAATATTGCCAAAAGCTTATTAAGCTTTCCCTCTGCACATAAAATTTATCATTAAACTTGTGGCTGGTTTTATACCCATCTCAGTCACAGTGTGACATTTACCTAATTTTTCTTATTTTTACAAAGAGTGCAAAGTTAAATTATGTTGCTATGATTTTGGTGACTTCCCCATCTTTTGCAACAAAATGCATTAATTTTGATGGGAAAAGGATTGTTTTACTTTCTAGAGAAACTTAATTGGTTCAACAGAAAGGTCATCTTGTTTTGTTTGAAAGCTGCAGGAAAGTTTTAAAGTCTTCATTGTCACGTAGTGACACATTTGTTATAATTACACGAGCGGTAACGAAAAAATTTAAAAATAATTAACATCTTCCCTCCCATTTTAACTTCTCTTCCATGGTCGCTTGAATGAAACCATCACAGCATCCCAATGCAAACCAATGAAAATCTATGTTTGCATCAGCGTCCTGATACTGCTTAGTTTTTTCACATTAATCTGAATTGTAGTATTTATGTTACTACTCTTACCACAATGTTTATGTCTTAAAGAGAATGTTTTTAATCTGATCTGTTTTTTTTGTGAACAGAGGGTATAATTCATCCAAATTCTAACAATAAAAAGGGGGAAATTACAGATAAAAATAATTAGAAGAAGATTACGGGAAATTATATATTTGGGGTAAAATTACACCATTAACTGACTATTGGCTGAGATGACATTCCCAATATAGTCTTTGCAATGTATCCATAATTTTAAAGAGCATAATGGAACTTCATTAGAGAACCAAATGCCTATGAAAACCATCTTTAGGGGCACCTGGGTGGCTCAGTCAGTTGAGCGTCTGCCTTCGGCTCAGGTCATGATCTCAGGGTCCTGGGATTGAGCCTCGCATTGGGCTTCCTGCTTAGCAGGGAGTCTGCTTCTCCCTCTCCTCCCCACTTGTGCTCTCACTATCTCTGTCTCTCTCTCAAATATATAAATAAAATATTAAAAAAAAAAGAAAACCATCGTTATACTTACATGTCAATTACATTTGTGCATTAATTTTTTCTCTTAAATTACTGTTTCTCTTAAATTATTAGGTAATCTATGAACAGTACAACTGTTTGGTCATTTTTTGTACCTCATTTTGAGAAATACTGGTGTCTAGGCATTTGTCATCATCAGAAACATTGATCTTCAACAAAGAGTCTTTTCAAAGTTTGAGTAATTCTTTTGACATGGCATTAATTTTTGCTAAGTTCACATGTATTTATTGAGCGTTACTGTTTACCAAGCATTGAGTCAGATGCTAGGGGCAACACAAAGCATAAAAAGACATGTTCTCCACCTTCTAAGAATTTATAATTAATAGGTACTGCAGGTATAGGAACTGATAGTCATAAGTCAAGGCAAGCTATGGAGAAGTCATACACAAATAATAAAAATCCATACGCTTGTGGGAAACAGAACGTGACTAAGATGGCCAGCAAGGGGAAGATGCATTTCAGGTGAACCTTAAAGAAACTGGGAAAACAAGAGAAGCAGGAAAAAGGCCAAGGCTTGGAAAGCATGGGTCTGGTTTGACTGGAAGACATGATGCAAAGAGAAAGGCTAGGTACTGGGACTGGTCAGATTAGAATGGCCCTTGAGTGCCACACCATGAGACATTCATTTCTTACACTGAGGATTTATCACAAGTTTCAGAGAAGCATTAAGCCTGTGTTTTAAGAGAACTAAACATTAAAAAAAAAAAATGGGGAAAGAACATTAAAAAGTGGGTTTATTCTGAAGAAATAGGAAAGACAGGAGAAAATAATTCAGATGCCCACATTACTTCCCAGGCACTAAGAAGGTAAGTCAAAATAAGTGCCGGAAAAGAGCAGGTATGCTTTCTGAGGTCACGTGGAATCCGAAAGGGAGGTGTAGTTTTTCCTTCCCAGACCCAAGCCAAAGGCAGGAGAGGAGGCAAAATATGTGCAGAGAGGGCAGACATTTATGGAGCCAGATCATTTGATTTCAAAGCCCATTATTCTATAGAGAAGACCTATAATTTTACACACACATTACATACACACATGCACACACACTTGCATGAATGTATGTGGATGTTTGCATGCGTGTACATATGCATGCATGTAAATATAATCTGGATGGATATGAACTTAATGCTTTAGGTGGATCTAAATTTGGTCAATATGGTGAATACTGTGACTGAACCCTGATTTACAAAATACGATCCAACTAGGCAATTACTCAGTTTCCAAAACTGACTATGATTATTAAGGGCAATTGAAGCATACATTAGTTTAGGAAGAGTGTGATGAATGATAGAGGCCCTAAATCAAGGAGCTGAGGGTGCTCCCTGACTCTTTTCACATGTAAAATTCCTGTTCTCCTGCAACCTGGCACACCTCCTTGGACCCCACCCATTTCCTCCCCAGGCCAGGTTCCAGCTAGCTGTTTCCAACCCAGCCTGACTTTTGGCAGAGAACATAAAGGTCATAGAAAATTATTTCACTACTAGTATTAGTATAGAGGAATTTAATTTGTTGAATAATAAGTAAACTCATGATGCCATAAAATTAATGAGGCTCCCCAAAGTATATCAAGTCCTCCCAAATAAAACCCTACATTATCCAAGGAATATGCTTGCTCGTCCCTGGCCAAAAATTTCCATCTCTGTTACACATATTATAACACTATACACACCCTTCTGAAAATCAGAAATAAGCAAATGGAATCTTTGAATATTTGGAAGGGAATAATATTCTACAGTATTGACGACTGTGGTTTTTCTGCATTTCTTTGAGCCCCATCGCCCTTCCCGCTGAAGTATCAAGGTTGTTCTGTCAACAGATTCAAGGAAACGTTGTTATGCGGCATGATCAGGAAACTAATGAGAGGGAAGAAGGGGGTGCTATTAATCACTAGGCCAGGGCAACAGTCACAACCCTGGAGTGTTCTGGGTAAACCCGGATGTATGTTCTCTCTAAGTGTAGGGAACTACGTGAATACAATTTTTGGAAATTAGTTACATTTCTTGCACATTTGAGTTTTATGGAATGTGTTGATTGCCACATCCATATTTTGCTAAACAACTGGCCTTTTTAGATACTAAATAAGAAAAAAAAGTAAATAAATGATCGAGATTGCCTTGTCAATGGACACACCAGTGGAGGAATTTTTTCCTTTTTAGTATTCAAGTGGCTGCTGTTTTATTTGCAAAATGCACCACAATCTCTCAGGAATTAATCCTTGGCCCCTGGAAGGTCAACTGCAACCCTGTCACTAGATGCCACTTGTACCTGTCACGGCCAGAGAAGTGGAAACCCCATACAGTGTCATGCGTCTCCTCAGGAATTTCCCCCAAATAGTCTCAGATGTGCCAAGGTGTATTGACCCAGCTGTTGAGTCAGACTTACCCAACATCTGCTCTCCTAGGTCTCAAACAGACAGTGCTGTTAATTTGAGTCACATTTTCACTAGCACCATTACTGGGCAAATCCATATAACTTCTTCCCCCCAATACCTTCTGTTTAGAATCCAAAAAATACAAACAACAATTCTCTGAGCTGAGACAGCTCTTGCATCTTTAGCTCATCCCAAGGTATAAACCAGGATAATTATGGGAAGACATATGTTGGTGGTAATAAAGCAGATACGTACGTTCACTGTTTTGAAGATTAACTGTCTACCACATTGCGGTATTTAAGCATGAGACCATTTCAGATTTAATACACATTCCCCAACCCCCGTCTCCACCATAATACAGAGTCTAGCAAAAGACACAATTTACATAACTTACAACCAGAGGATTTCACTAATATAAACAATTCTGGTGCATAGCAGTTGGCACCCAAAAAGCACTTTATGAACTCCCTGCTCCTTCCTGCTGCCAAACTCAGGGTGACATGTTCATTGTTTTCCTCATAAAATCTACGATTGCTTCTGCAAGACCAAGAATAAGGATTGGCTTTTTATTTCATTTTTACAAGCATGGGTGAGCAGATGAAATTCAGAGGGGCCAAAACGAATACTAAGTTTCAGTCTGTCAGATTCCCAAACGGCAAAGACATTAAGCTTCCATACCATAGCTGCTAATGGAATCACTAGGACATTGTCAAGCTTTAGGGATGCTTTTAAAAGACAAACTCTGACCCATGCCAATTTCTTCTATGATTAGGCTAAGCTTAAAGACATACCTAAAACAGTCTTCTACTCCAACCGCTGAATAATTACTAGCACTTAAGTAAATGCAAATAAATAAACACATCAAAATAATCCAGGTAATTGAAGTTCAAGTGTGGTAGACACTGAAGACAAAACTCTTTTCTATTCAAAAATGAATGACTCAATCCAATTCATTCATAACTCCCAAGACATTAATTTTTATCACTGAAATATGCTTTTATGCAAATTATATGAAGTAATTCAGCCACTACTTTAATAACACATTCTACATAAAATAAACACATTAAGGGGCGCCTGGGTGGCACAGCGGTTAAGCGTCTGCCTTCGGCTCAGGGCGTGATCCCGGCGTTATGGGATCGGGCCCCACATCGGGCTCCTCCGCTGGCAGCCTGCTTCTTCCTCTCCCACTCCCCCTGCTTGTGTTCCCTCTCTCGCTGGCTGTCTCTCTCTCTGTCGAATAAATAAATAAAATCTTAAAAAAATAAAAAATAAAAAAAAATAAACACATTAAATGCCATGCTTATAAAGAAACTTAGTATGCACCGCAACAGCGAAAAAAGCAATGTGGAAGGACTCTTTTTGAAGGTTGAGTTGTTTGAGAGAAAATTAAACTAATTCTTTAAAAAAAAAAAAATCTTTCAGACCAATCTGGCTGAGCAAATAACACTTCTGTAAAGATGAAAGAGTCGATAGCACGAGAAACACAGCATGTTCATTTTGATATAGCTTCTACTCCTTGAATTTTACACTGGAGGCCTAAAAAAAGAATAGCTTAAGTCTATAATAGTCCATTATGAGACATTTCACATGCATAAATTCTCAATATTTCATAAATACTGTAACTATGAAAAAATCATTCATGCCTTGCATTTAGAAAATGGACCCTTGTGGAATATTGCCTTTTTCAACCTCAGCAAACATAAGTTAAATATTTATAAAACAAAATTTATTGAAACTAGTTCCATTCTTATGGGAGTAGAATAGACACTTGAAAAGAATCAGCCTGAACTAGTAGTCTTACGTGTATTAATAGTGCATCTGCATATGCAACAGCTCTCTACGGAAATATTAACACTGAGAGAGCCCCTCATTTTCAGCTCACACCAGAATATATAAACACAGGCCGTAGTTGATCCTATCAGAATTATTTTACTAACTGCTTGATACCACCAACATTGGTTAGTTTTGGTTTTTAAGAGGAATCTAAGAAAGGAAACTAAAAATCACTATTGTTCAGAAAACCTCAGCTGACCTACATAATGATTAGACAGTGAAAATAGTACGGAAAAGGACAAAAGAAAGAGTGAAATTCTTCCTCCCTCAATCGGCCCCATCCCTTTCTCCAAAGGCAACCACTACTGACTTTTTCCCTTTTGTTTCCTTCCAGATAAAGGGAGAAACAAGCTTATTATTGTAATAACAAATACATGAATGCAAATAGGCACATTTTCACACAATTAACATTTCCATCCTTCATCTTTTAAATTATACTTATATATACTAGAGCTATTTCCCTTTCAGTAGAAACAGTTGTTGTAAAATGTTTTCAAATTCTTCATTATATTGACATGACCCTAACAATTTCAGGCTGACCAATACTTCCGGTCCTTTTGCTAGACAGTGCACATGGGGGAAGTGTATAAACATGGAATGAACTTCGCTGTGAAAACATGTTGATAAACTTTGCAAATATATGCTTTGGATAAATTCCTCTCATTAAGAAAGATCGAGTTGAAAGGTGAACACATTCACATTTCTTTCTTTTTTTTAAAGATTTTGTTTATGAGAGAGAGAGAGGGAGGGAGAAAGAGAGCATACAAGTGGGAGGAGGGGCAGAGGAGAGGGAGAAGCCGACTTTCTGCTGAGTAGGGAACTCAATACAGGGCTGGGCTCTATCCCAGGACCCTGAGATCATGACCACAGCCAAGAGGGTCTGCTTAACAGACTGACCCACCCAGGCGCCCCACATTTACATTTCTGACATATTATCTATCTTCACACCACCCAAGATTGGTCACCATAGTTTATATCCTCACAGTTGAGAGTTCTTTATCAATAGACTGATGCTGGGTATTTTTAAATTTAATTATCTGCCAATCACGTGGGTATAATATATTAGATCGTTTTTTATGATTTATATCTATATTTTTGGCTTTACTTTCGAAAGAGGCTGTACAACTATTCATGTGTTCAATATTCACTTATTTTTCATTATTCATAAATTTTTGTTCATATCCTTTGCCTATTTTTCTAGTGTTGGTTGTTCCTATGAGATATTTAAAAATTAAGAAAAACTGGTCTTGAGCTTAGCTGCGTATTTTTCTACAACCTGTCATTTGTCTTTTTTCTTTCTCATATTATTTGCTCCGCATACAAAGTTTTTGTTTTCTAATGTTTTATGCTGTAAAGTTTATTGATCTTTTCTGTATAAATTCTGGATGTTATACTCTTTTAGAGAGCTTCTCTCTGCCAAGCTTATAAATACATTCAGCGATACTTTTTAAAAATCTTTCTTATAGGCTCTTTTTTTTTAATGTTTAATACTTTCTTCCATCTGGAACTTATTTGGAGGTTTAAAAGATAGGGATCCAGTTTTATCTCTTTCTGCAAAAGTTAACCAGTTGTTTCACACTATTTACATTCAATAGACTCTTTTTTCAATGAGTGAAAAACAATACTATTGTCATGACTTAAGTGTTAAAACATGCAGATCTATTTGTGGCCCCTCTCTTTTGGTCTTCTCCAGAACCAATTTATTTTAATTACTGCAACTTTGTGATGTATTTTAATATCTAGTAAAAGTAGCTTTCTTCTCATTTTTCTTTTGCAAAATTGCTGTGAATATTCTCAGATATGTCTTTTCCAGGTGAATTTTAGTAGCAAAATGATATTGAATTTTGTCAAACGTTTATTATTTTCTATATATTTTCTGACTTCTTTCTGATTTCTGCTGTGACCCAAGAATTATTTGAGAGTTTTTTATTACTGTTGATATTTAAGGTGGTTAGACTTTATGCTTCCCTTCTCTTAAGTTATAAAATTATTGAATTGTGGTCAGTAATCTACTTCATATCATTTTACCTTTGTGGACTGTATTAATATATGCTCCATTTCTATATATGACACGTAGGTATTAACATAAAGATTTATTCTCTAGAAGTATCAATCATTCACTCCTTTATTAATCCAATTATGTGCCTCTATATCCTTATCTAATTACCTGCCTCTATATCCAGCTACGGACACATTTAAACTTCTCAGTTATTTTATTCAGGCCCTTAACGTTACAATTTTTTTTGTTCCATATCTTTTAGTGGCTAACATGACAAGTTAAAGTCTCTTGCCACCATTGAATTTCTGTTAAATTCTCTTGGCATTTCGCAAAACCATATGCTTTTTATTTTGTTATTATTTTACTTTTTATTAACAGGCACTATCTCATTTATATTCATTGATGTAACCAATATAATCAACTTTTCAAGTTGCGTTTTCTAAATGTAATTCTTGTTTTGTTTCTAAATTTTTATAGGGTTTGTCTTTTTTTTTTTTTAAATGTGATATGTGCATGTTTTCCTTTCTGGTGATTTGACAGCTTTAAAGTTTTGTTTTCTTTGGTTTCGTTGTTGTCGTTCGTTTGTTTCTAGTCATTCTATTCTGCACAGGCTTCTAGTATAATTTCTTTTTTTTTTTTTTTTTAAGATTTTATTTATTTATTTGACAGAGATAGAGACAGCCAGCGAGAGAGGGAACACAAGCAGGGGGAGTGGGAGAGGAAGAAGCAGGCTCATAGCAGAGGAGCCTGATGTGGGGCTCGATCCCACAACGCCGGGATCACGCCCTGAGCCGAAGGCAGACGCTTTAACCGCTGTGCCACCCAGGCGCCCCTAGTATAATTTCTAATAAGAGAGTTGAACAATTTATACTTCCATCACCAATTCTCTATATCCCAACATTTGGTTTTTATAATTATTTTATATGTTGTCAAAATTTACAATTAAAAAAAAAAACTTTTGTAACTACATATGGTGATGGATTTTATTTTTTTAAAGATTTTATTTATTTATTTGACAGAGATAGAGACAGCCAGTGAGAAAGGGAACACAAGCAGGGGGAGTGGGAGAGGAAGAAGCAGGCTCACAGCAGAGGAGCCTGATGTGGGGCTTGATCCCATAACGCCGGGATCACGCCCTGAGCCGAAGGCAGACGCTTAACCGCTGTGCCACCCAGGCGTCCCAGATGGATGTTAACTAAACTTATTGTGGTGACCATTTTGTAATATATACAAATATCAAACCATTACGTTGTACACCTGAAACTAATGAAATGCTATATGGCAATTATAACTGAATAAAAAGAAATTTACAATATTTACTTTCTATAATTCTTAGTATAATAATTATTTAAATTTCTCCTATACTTAAACGATATCATTGCTTATCCTCACCCCCTTACCACGGATTTCCCGTGTTACATCGCCAGGCAATTTGTTTCTGTTTGTGAGTCTGTCGATCAGTTCTCTTTGATTCCCTACTCACCTTAACTGAGCTTTACTTAGCTCTCCCTAAATGCTACAGTTTGTGTCTGCATGTATCTGTAACCAGAAGGCAAGGGGAAGAGTATGGGGAATGGTTGACCATGGTTTTGGGCAGTCTTGGTTAGTGTTTTTGGGCTTTGCCATCTTCTCTCTGGTTTTGTTAACTCTCTATGCCAGGGTCTGTTCTATTATTTTGGGAATCAATTCAATGCCTATGGCTTCAGAAATTTTCCCCTACTTAACCCTGGGTACCTGAACCTCTATTTCCATCATAAGGACCTCAGGAAGTCATTTAGTCCAATTAGTTTTTCTCTTCCCAACAGCCAATGTATCTCCTCTCTCAGATACAACAGACATAAGGCATTAAGGTCCTAAACAGGCTGAAGGCAACATCACCCCCAGGATTCTAGTATAAGCTTCTCAATTCATTCTGCTCTCTGCTTAATTTATCTTCTCTCTTCATTTTCTGGTCACCTAAAACCTTGTTTATTGCTGAAGATAATTAGCTCCGAACGTATGAACATTCTGCTTTTTATTCCCTACTTTCATGCCAGCACAAAGACACCAAAATAGACAACTTCAGAAATTATTATTTCTCCTGTGAGTTCAGAAGACTGCCTTATGGAAATGTCCAAGCTCCCCTCTCTCAGGATTGCTCCATTAGCTTCTCTACCGTTCGGTGGTGGTTATTTTTGAGGATTCTATTTTACTCACATCTCCCCTATTTGGTTTATGTGGAGAACAGTTTAGGAGCCCATGGCAGATCCGGGGATTCGGGTCTGCTTCATTCTTTGCTAGTATTTTCTTCCATTGGTAGTTGGGAATTTTTCCCCCTTATCATGTATGTATATATGGATGGATGGATGGTGAGAGTTGATTTTTAATTATATGTTGTTTAATGACATTTGTTTAGGGAAAAGAGTATTTTGAGGTTCAGCTTCACTTTGCCGTCGTAAACTAGATCTTGTTCACAATTACTAACATCAGTATTATGCTTATGCAGACTTTTAGAAGTGCTATTTTAAAATACAATATGATTCCTACATAGCTCATTTTAATCAATCTTCTAAATATTCATTAAAAACGGAAATTAAACTGAAGATGGGAGCGAGTGACTAAGGGGCACGAAGGACAGAAACAGAACCCTGTGACCCAAGATCCTCTACCCCTCTACTCCTATCTGCTCCTATTCACACAACAGAAATTAATTCTTTCCATAAACTCTACCCCCTGGGTAACCCGCATTATCCAGGTACCCATGGAAATGGGACAAAGACAGCCACAGGGGCAGAGGCAGAAAGGCCAAAAGCCTTTTAGGTTTAGTGCCTGAATCTCACCAGGCCCATTCTGCCTTCTGGACACAAAGAGCCTGTTTTCCATAAATTTAAGTAGAATGAAGAAGCAACCATAGTAACCATTAATAGTGAGAAGCATAGGTTTGACACTCTGCAAAGCCTGCCTTGGAGTTTCATTCTGAATAAAAACAATTAAGAATGAGTAAACACAGCTGATATAGAAAATCTAATTTTTTTTATTAAATTTTAGTTACACAAGAAACGTTACTTAAGGCTTTATTAAGTAGTCTGTTCTTCAGTGCATTTAAACTGGAAATTTGTTTTAATTGAATTAAAACTATTAAAGTTGAATCAAACGTTTCAGGGATTGTTCTGCTGTGTTATGCAAGCCATGCCATGTAAATCTGTGCATCTTACTGGGGTGAGGGGAGGAGGAAGGAAAGTAAATTCCATTCTGTTAGTTCCAGTTTGCCCATTAGTTATACTACAGAGATGGTATTTCCAAGGATTCTAAAATTATAATAAATTATTTAGGAGCTGAAAGAAGTCTCAAAAAAAAAAAAAAAAAAAAAAACAAAACCAAACAAACCAGTGTATTTCTAAGGATTTTAAATATAATACCAAGAAGTTAGTCTTTACATGTTTCTAGTTATCTTCAATTCATATATTAAATACAGATTACAGCTTAAAAAAATCTATCTAAAATATATTAAGTTAATTTAGTAAGAGAGTTCATCTAAACACTTTTTCCTACCGGAAACATATATGCATAGCTTTGACTCTGACATCTTTGTCTTTATTGTTGTTGTTAAAGCCCAGTAGGAGAGAAAAGCAATTTACAAAATATACTACAACAGAACGACAGACAGTCTCTACTCTTCCTAATCTCCCAGATCCCAAACTGATAAGAAAGCAGTGTAAAAATGAATAAACCATTTATGTTAATGTTGATTTTATTTTGCAATCATCTCTCTCCAATTATATACTTTTCAGTGAGATGGCAAACAGAAAGTAGATGAAAAAAGCATAACCCCCAGATATGGGATGACCATTCATCAAATGCTGTGCAGATTTAAGGACTAAATCTGAGAGAGAGTGCACAAATCTTTATTAATAGAGGGAAATGGAATATAATCCAAAGTATCCTAGGGTTCCAATGCATCATTACCTCTCAAAGTCAAATTTGAACTTAATTAGAATAATTACTTTCAAAAGAAAATTATAATGTATTTAATTCCTACTTGTAATCTGAGCCCATTAGCCATCATGCCGTAAGGGGCAACTATCCGATATGATGAAGGTAGCTGGATTCTACTTCAGAGAATTAAACTATAATCTGTCATACTCCATCCATAAAGTTGTCCCTAGAGTGTTTGTCAGATGAGAAGAAAGGAATTATCTAAGGAAAATACTAAAGGATATATATAATAAAACACAATTTAATATTTTAAGAAATGAAAATATTGCAAGTTTTAGTCTTTACTCCTGTGGTAACACAAATACTGTAAATCACGGAAATTTAGGAGAGAGACTATTTTCTATTTCTACTGAAATAATTCCCCAGTATAACAGCCATCAGGTGATAGTAAATGTTAAAATCAATGTTAAAAATATACTGTATACACACACACACACATGCATGCACACATTCCTCCATTGTTTTCACTCTTTTTATTCTAAGAATAAACAGATATTCTTAGAAATAAAACACCTGCCTCTTTTAAAAATTATCCTTAAAGAAAAATTGGAAGGTTAAGTCACAGGTATCCTATCCTAGTTAAAAGATATGGTGAGTAGATGGCTGGCTCTATAACTAGGTAGAGTTAATCTGGTCAGAGTAAAACAATACCTGGATAGTTTACTTTTTAACTTGGAAAATTAGAAGAAGATAGGAATGAGCAACATTCTAGACTGAGCAATGGATTCTAATTTTTTTTAAACCTAAATTTATAAATTAATGTAAATTGGGAAAGGTGTGGTAGTTGGCTTCCAAGATGGACCCCAATGATCCCATCCCCTAGTATTCACACAGCTATGTAGTCCCCTCACACGATGTATCTGGGTTGGTTGAGGTGACCAATAGAATAAGGCAAAAAGAGATGGCATGTCACTTCTGACAAAAAGTTAAAAAGATGTTGTGTCTTCCATATTGGTTGTTCTCTCTCTTTCACCCCTCTTTCTCCCTTTCATTATTCGGTCATGAAGAAGCTAGATGCCATGTTGTGAGCAGTCCTATGGAGAGGTTCTTCAGTGAAAAACAAAAACATCAACAACAATAACAACAATAAAACTAAAGCTTCCTGCTAACAACCACAAGAGTAAGCTTGAAATTGGATCCTCTGGCCCCAGTCAAGCATTCATATGACTGCCGCCCCAGTCAACAGCTTGACTGCAATGTCATGAGAGAGACTCTGAGCCAGAATCACTCAACTGAGATGCTACCAAATTCCTGGATGCCAATAACTGTGTCAGATAACAAGTATTGTTGTTTTAAGCAACTACGTTTGGGGGTAAATTGATTTGTAGCAATATATAACTAAGAGTTTGCTTCCCACAATTTTTGCACAATGTTTTCCTCATTACGCTGGGAATAACTCTGGTCGACACTGAGATGATCTTTGTAATCTTAGTGTTCTCTCTCCAGCACTTACATCCTCTGTACCAGTCATCTCTTTCTTCTACTGCACTCTGGTGAAAGGGCAGGTTATGATCTTTGGTTAAAGAGTTATTTCCTGATTGGGAACAATATCAGAAAAGTTTTCTTCATTGCCAAGATGATTCCCATGTAAAATATTAAACACCCCCTTTGGAAACCTAAAAGCCTTCAAAATTCATATGTAACCAAGGGCAAGGAATGATCTGTCCTAGGGGTAGGTGATAAGGGAATGTGTGATATACAGAAAATTTTAAAAAATGAATTCAGGAAATTTTGCTCCGCTTTTTACTATCAACATGTGCTATAATTTTAAACAAAGCCAGTAATAAAATAGCCCTCTTTCCAAAAATATTTTGTTAATCTAAGTTCTAAATGACTGTAGCAGTTGTGAAGCTTCAACTTAGAAACTTAAAAAAAATAACATCCTTTTATCTATAAGCAGTTAACTCATAGAAGGCCCAGTTATATAGCTGGCCCAAGACATGTGTGAACTCAGCTATCTGCATTTGTTTTAAGAATAAGCTCATAATTCTTTGTAATTATTCAAGCTTTGTTTTGGACAGGTTTTGTTTATGTGCTCCTACATATTTCTACTTTTAAGCAAGAGAAACATAATAAACAATATCATGTGATTGCAAAGACAAGTAAATAGATTTGAGTTACTTCAATTATGTTATCCTATTTGAATTGTTGGGGTTTTTACTTGTGCTTGAGAGAGTGAACCACAGCATTCTGTGAGATTTAGTAATTTTGGTTAACAAAAAATGAAATTCGGTTTCATATATAAAAATTTTTTACTGAATTTTAATGTTTTTACTTTTTTTTTTAAAGATTTTATTTATTTATTTAAGAGATGGAGAGAGAATAGGAGCGGGGTAAGGGGCAGAGAGAGAGGGAGAAGCAGACTCCCCACTGAGCATGGAGCCTGATGCAGGGCTGGATCTCAGGACCCTGGAATCATGACCTGAGCTGAAGTCAGAAGCTTAATCTGAGCCACCCAGGTGCCCCAATATTTTCACTTTTTAAATATATTCTTTTTTAAAAAGTTGTTAATTATTTCTAAACTAAAGAACAAATCGACCACTTCACACTACTTGGATAACTATAACAAAAAATAAATAAAGCTATAGTAATCAAAACAGTATAGTTTGTCACAAAAACAGAGAACAACAAAACAGAATGCAACTGGACCACTGTCTTACACCATACATAAAACTTGACTCAAAATAGGTTAAAGACCTAATTGTGAGACCTGAAATAGACTAAAAAACTTCTGTACAGCAAAGGAAACCATCAACAGAATGAAAAGGCAACCTACTGAATGTTAGAAATTATTTGCAAATCATACATCTGAAAAAGGGTGAATATCCAAAAATACAATTGACCCTGGAACAATATGGGTTTGAACTACAAGGGTCCATTTACACATGGATTTTTTTTAATTAATGATTTTTTATTATATTATGTTAGTCACCATACAGTACATCCCTGGTTTCCTATGTAAAGCTCGATGATTCATTAGTTGCATATAACACCCAGTGCACCATGCAATACGTGCCCTCCTTACTACCCATCACCACTCTATCCCATTCCCCCGCCCCCCTCCCCTCTGAGGCCCTCAGTTTGTTTCTCATACTCCATAGTCTCTCATGTTTCATTCCCCCTTCTGATTACCCCCCCTTTCTTTATGCCTTTCTTCCCCTACCGATCTTCCTAGTTCTTATGTTCCATAGATGAGAAAAATCATATGATAGTTGTCTTTCTCTGCTTGACTATTTCACTTAGCATTATCTCCTCCAGTGCCGTCCATGTTGCACCAAATGTTGAGAATTCGTTCTTTCTGATAGCTGAGTAATATTCCATTGTATATATGGACCACAACTTCTTAATCCAGTCATCTGTTGAAGGGCATCTCGGCTCCTTCCACGATCTAGCTATTGTGGACATTGATGCTATGAACATTGGGGTGCATATGGCCCTTCTCTTCACTACGTCTGTATCTTTGGGGTAAACACCCAGGAGTGCAATGGCTGGATCATAGGGTAGCTCAATTTTTAACTATTTAAGGGACCTCCACACTGTTTTCCAGAGTGGCTGTACCAACTTGCATTCCCACCAACAATGTAGGAGGGATCCCCTTTCTCCACATCCTCTCCAACAATTGTAGTTTCTTGCCTTGTCTATTTTTGCCATTCTAACGGGCGTAAGGTGGTATCTCAGTGTGGTTTTGATTTGAATTTCCCTGATGGCTAATGATTTTGAACATTTTTTCCTGTGTCTGTTAGCCATTTGTATGTCTTCACTGGAAAAGTGTCTGTTCATATCTTCTGCCCATATTTTGATTTGTTTATTTGTTTCTAGTGTATTGAGTTTGAGAAGTTCTTTGTAGATCTTGGATACCAGTCCTTTATCGGTAGTGTCATTTGCAAATATATTCTCCCAATCCGTGGGCTGCCTCTTAGTTTTTTTGACTATTTCCTTGGCTGTGCAGAAGCTTTTTATCTTGATGAAGTCCCATAAATTCATTTTATCTTTTGTTTCTCTTGCCTTTGGGGATGTGTCATGAAAAAGGTTGCTTTGGCCGATGTCATAGAGGTTGCTGCCTATGTTCTCCTCTAGGATTTTGATGGATTCCTGTCTCACATCGAGGTCTTTCATCCATTTGGAGTTTATTTTTGTGTATGGTGTGAGAGAGTGGTCAAGTATCATTCTTTTGCATGTAGCTGTCCAATTTTCCCAGCACCATTTATTGAAGAGACTGTCATTTTCCCACCGGGTGTTTTTTCCTGCTTTATCAAAGATTAGTTGCCCAAAGAGCCGAGGGTCCATTTCTGGGCTCTCTATTCTGTTCCATTGGTCTATGTGTCTGTTTTTGTGCCAGTACCATGCTGTCTTTGTGATCACAGCTTTGTAGTACAGCTCGAAATCCGGCATTGTGATGCCCCCAGCTTTGTTTTTCCTTTTCAATAGTTCCTTGGAGATTCGGGGCCTTTTCTGGTTCCATACAAATTTAAGGACTATTTGTTCCAGTTCTTTGAAAAATGTCCTCGGTATTTTGATCGGGATAGCATTGAACGTGTAGATTGCTCTGGGTAGCATGGACATTTTAACTATGTTAATTCTTCCGATCCATGAGCATGGAATATCTTTCCATCTTTTTATGTCTTCCTCAATGTCTTTCAAGAGTGATTTATAGTTTCTAGAATATAGGTCCTTTACGTCTCTAGTTAAGTTAATTCCAAGGTAACGTATGGTTTTTGGTGCTATTGTAAATGGGATGGATTCCCTAATTTCTCTTTCTTCGGTCTCGTTATTCGTGTATAGAAATGCAACTGATTTCTGAGCATTGATTTTTGTATCCCGCCACGTTACTGGATTGCTCTATAACTTCTAATAGTTTGGGAGTGGCTTCTTTTGGGTTTTCCATATAGAGTATCATGTCATCTGCGAAGAGAGACATTTTGACTTCTTCTTTGCCGATTTGAATACCTTTGATCCCTTTTTGTCGTCTGATTGCTGTTGCAAGGACTTCTAGTACTATGTTGAATAATAGTGGCGAGAGTGGGCATCCTTGTCGAGTTCCTGATCTTAAGGGAAAGGCTTCCAGCTTTTCCCCATTGAGAATAATATTTGCAGTAGGCTTTTCATAGACGGCTTTTATGAGATTGAGAAATGTACCTTCTATTCCTACACTCTGAAGGGTTTTAATAAGGAAAGGATGCTGTATTTTGTCAAATGCTTTTTCGGCATCGATTGAGAGGATCATATGGTTCCTGAGTCTTTTCTTATTGATATGATGTATCATGCTGATTGATTTGCGAATATTGAACCACGCTTGCATCCCAGGTATGAATCCCACTTGATCGTGATGGATAATCCTTTTAATGTACTGTTGGATTCTATTAGCAAGTATCTTGTTGAGGATTTTGGCGTCCATATTCATTAGGGAGATCGGTCTGTAATTCTCCTTTTTGAGGGGGTCTTTGCCTGGTTTGGGGATCAAGGTAATATTGGCCTCATAGAATGAGTTTGGTAGCTTTCCTTCTGTTTCTATTTTTGGAAATAGCTTTAGGAGAATAGGTATTATTTCTTCTTTGAATGTTTGGTAGAATTCCCCAGGAAAACCGTCCGGGCCTGGAGTTTTGTTATTTGGAAGGTTGTTTATCACTGACTCAATTTCTGCATAATTAATTGGCCTGTTTAAGAAATCAATTTCTTCCGGTTTCAATCTTGGTAGTTTATAGGTTTCCAGGAAGGATTCCATCTCTTCCAGATTGCTTAGTTTATTGGCATATAGCTGTTGATAAAAATTTCTAATAATCCTTCCAATTTCAATGGTGTTCGTCGTGACCTCTCCTTTTTCATTCATAATTTTAATAATCTGGGTCCTTTCTGTTTTCTTTTGGATAAGTCTTGCCAGTGGTCTGTCAATTTTATTGATTCTCTCCAAGAACCAGCTTCTAGTCCTGTTGATCTGCTCTACTGTACTTCTGGTTTCTGCTTGATTGATTTCAGCTCTAATTTTGGTCAACTGCTTCCTTGTGCGTGTATTAGGCCTGTCCCTCTGTTGCTGTTCCAGCTTCTTGAGGTGAGAATATAAAAACTGCATTTTAGATTTTTCTATTCTTTTGAGTGAGGCTTGGATGGCTATGTATTTTCCCCTTAGGACTGCCTTTGCAGTATCCCATAGGTTTTGGACTGTTGTATTTTCATTCTCAATGGTCTCCATAAATTGTTTAATTTGATTTTTGATTTCCTGGTTTATCGAGTCATTCCTGAGCAGGATGGTTCTTAGTCTCCAAGTGTTTGAGTTTCTTCCAAATTTTTCCTTGTGGTTGAGTTCCAATTTCAGAGCGTTGTGGTCTGAGAATATGCAGGGGATAATTTCAATCTTTTGGTATCGGTTGAGACCTGTTTTGTGTCCCAGAACATGGTCTATTCTTGAGAATGTTCCATGGGCATTAGAATAGAATGAGTATTCTTTGGTTCTGGGGTGTAGTATTCTATATATATCTATGAGGTCCAACTCGTCGAGTATGGCATTCAAAGCCTTTGATTCTTTGCTTAGTTTTTGCCAGGGTGTTCTGTCTATTTCTGATAGTGGAGTGTTGAGGTCCCCTACTATTAATGTATTTTTATTTATATGTCTCTTTATTCTGGTTAAGAGTTGGCTTGTGTATCTTGCTGCTCCCCTGTTGGGGGCATATATATTTATAATTGTCATATCCACTTGTTGAATACTTCCCTTAAGAATAATATAGTGCCCTTCTGCGTCTCTAACTATAGTCTGTAGTTTAAAATCCAATTTATCTGATATGAGAATTGCTACCCCAGCTTTCTTTTGAGGTCCATTTGCGTGAAAGATGGTACTCCATCCCCTTACTCTCAGTCTGAATGCATCTTTGGGTTCGAAATGAGTCTCTTGTAGACAGCAAATGGATGGGTCATTTCTTTTTATCCAATCTGCAACCCTGTGGCGTCTTATGGGAGAATTTATGCCATTCCCATTAAAACTGAGTACTGAGAGATATGATTTTATGATGCCATGTTGCCAGTAAAGTCTTTGTTTGTATTGGCTGTGACTTTCTGTTCTGTATCACTCTTGGGGCCTTTTTACTTTTATAGAACCACCCATAATATCTCCTGTAGGGCTGGTTTCGTGGTTACGAAATTGGTTAGTGACTGGCGATTCTGAAATGTCTTTATTTCTCCATCAATTCTGAATGACAGCCTTGCTGGATAAAGGATCCTTGGCTGCATGTTTTTCTCTGAAAGAGCTTTAAATATGCTCCCCCAACCGTTTCTCTCATTCCAGGTCTGTGTAGACAGGTCTGACGTAATTCTGATGCCTTTGCCTTGGTACGTGAGAAATTTCTTTGCCCTGGCCGCTTTCAATACTGTATCCTTGGATCTAATATTTGCGAATTGCACTATGATGTGATGTGGCGTAGGTTTGTCGTGGTTGAGCTTGGGAGGGGTCCTCTCTGCCTCTTGGACACGAATGTTTGTTTCCCTCGCTTGATTAGGGAAGTTTTCAGCTACAATTTGTTCAAATATCTCTTCTAGACCTCTGTTTTTCTCCACCCCCTCGGGGATGCCGATGATTCTAACATTGGATCGTTTCATTGAGTCAGTAATCTCCCGTAACCTACATTCGTGGGCGTGGATTTTTTTAAGACCATCTTCTATTTTCATTTTTTCCTCTATTAACCCATCCTCCAATTCAGTAATCCGTTCCTCTGCTTCTGTGACCCTGGCCGTCAGAGCTTCTAGTTTTGCCTGCATTTGGCTCATAGAATTTTTAATTTCTGTCAGATTTGCTCTCATTTCTCTCCTTAGGGATTCTATATTCTCAGTAACCTTTTCGTTAATAGTTTTTTCAATTCTACTCATCATTTCGACCATCGTTACTCTGAATTCCATTTCTGATACTTTGGTTACATCCATATCCATTACTTCTGTGGCAGAGGCCACAGACTCACTGTCTTTTCTTTGCTGGGGGGGGCTTCTCCTTCTTGTCATTCTGATGAGGAGAGGTTGCGGGGTTGTCCAGAGCCCAAATTATTGACTGGGTCCCAGGCCGTGCCCCTTGTTTTATAGGGATCTTAGGGATGTGGGCTTCTTCTTTAAAGATTTTATTTATTTATTTATGTGGCAGCCAACCAGCGAGAGAGGGAACAGAAGCAGGGGAGTGGGAGAGGAAGAAGCAGGCTCCCAGCGGAGGAGCCCGATGAGGGACTCCTTTCCAGAACGCCAGGATCACGCCCTAAGCAGGAGCCAGGCGCTCAACGACTGCGCCACCCAGGCGCCCGGGTTGTGGGCTTCTTGAGTTTTCAGCCTGCCTTCTGGGGGAGGGGCCTGCCGCGCCGATACTCAGGCAGCCCTGTTTGGTTAGAGTCTCCGTGTCCCCTGCGAGGGGGGATGGGGATGGGCACTCTCTGAGCCGGTATTTCCAGGCTTTTGTTCTCTGGCGGCTTTCCCTGGCGGTTTGCTGTGCCTCTTCTGAGAGTCAGAGCAGCAGCGGCCGAATTTCAGCCTCTGTCACAGAACAGAGGGATTGCGGCCCGTTCTCTACTGATGTTCTGGCCACTTTAACTCTGCTTCTGTTGGTGCTGCTCAACCCTGCAGCGTCCCGGGATGTGCGCCCCACACCCGGCGTCCCAGCCCTCACTTCCAGGGCCGGCGCGTCTCTGTCCTTTGTGTTTCTAATGCCGCCAGCCGCCCCGCGCGCGCTCCCGGATCTCCCGGTCTCAGTCTGGATCCAGTGAGCGCACCGGGATTCCGGGGTTCCGCGAGATGCCTGGTGGCGCGCGCACCCGGCTCACGGTCTCAGTCTGCTGTTTTGCGGGTGCCGTCCGCGAGCCCAGCCCGCTCTCCCGTGCAAGTGGCTACCGCTTCCCGGCGCCCGAACGCGGCGGCTCCCTCCCCCTTCCGTTTATCTTCCGATATCTGTGCACAGTTTCATGGCTCCCCGCTTCGTACCTCAATACTCAGCGCTGGAGATGTTCATTTGTAGAGATCCAGATGCATCTTCCTATGTCTCAGGCTGGTTCCGTGGTTGTTTAGGCTGGTCTGGTACCTATGCAGCTCGACTCGGGGGGACCGGCTGAGAAAGGTGTCTCCTACTCCTCCGCCATCTTAACTCCTCCCCCGGATTTTTTCAATAAATACAATATAGTACTGTAAATGTATTTTCTCTTCCTTATGATTTTTTTCAATAACATTTTCTTTTCTCTAGTTTTCTTTATTATAAGAAAACTAAGAAGACATTACATAATACATATAATATACAAAGTCTCTGTTAATTCACTGTTTATTTTATTGATAAGGCTTCCAGTCAACAGTAGGTATTTACTAGTTAAGTTTCTGGGAAGTCAAAAGTTATATGTGGGTTTTCAACTGTGCAGGGGCAGGGGTGGGGATCAGCAACCAACCCCCACATTATTCAAGAACTCATACAACTCAAAAGCACAACAAATAAATAATCTGATTACAAAATGGGCATAGAATCTGAATAGATATTTTTTCCAAAGAAAATACATATAGATGGCCAACAGGTACATGAAAGACACTCAACATTACTAGTGATTAGGGAAATACAAATTAAAACCACAATGAAATATCACCTCATATCTGTTAAACATACGGATATTCTTCAAAAAATTAAAAACAGAAATACCATATGATCCATCAGTTCCACCCGTGAATATTTATCTGAAGAAAATGAAAACACTAATTCTAAAAGATATATGCATACCCATGTTTACTGAAGCATTATTTACAATAGCCAAGACATGGAAACAACCTAAAAGTTCATCCATGGATACATGGGTAAACAAAATGTGATATATATGCATAATGGAGTACTATTAAGCCATAAAAAAGAATGAAATCTTATCATTTGTGACAACATAGACAGACATTGAAGATGCATTATGCCAAGTGAAATAAATCAGACAGAGAAAAATGAATACCATATAATTTTAGTTTTAAGTGGAATCTTAAAAAAAAAAAAGAAAAAACAAGCTCACAGATACGGAGAAGGCTGGTGGTTGCTTGAGGCAAGGGGTGGTGTATGGCTGAAATGGGTAAAGAGGGTCAAAAGGTACAAATTTCCAACATGGTGACTCTAGTTACTAATGTTTCGCATATTTGAAAGTTTCTAAGAAAGTAAATCTTAAAATTTCTCATCACAAGAAAAAAAATTAACTCTACGGCGACAGATGTTAACTAAACTCATTGTTTTAATCATTTTCAATATAGACCAATACTGAATCATTACACTGTATACCTGAAACTAATGCAATATTATATGTCAGTTAAGCCTTAATACAAATATATATTTATAATATATAATTTAATTAATATAGTGTAATATATATTATAACATTTATTTATATATCTATATCTACATATAAATAGATAGATAAAGAAGAAACTCTCTCTCCATGTGCCCACGAAGAAGTCATGTGAGCACACAGCAACCTACAAACCAAGAGAAGAGGCCTCAGAATGAAACCTACCTTGTGGCACACTGATCTTGGACTTCTAGCCACTACAACTGTGAGAAATAAATTTCTGTTGTTTAAAAAACAAAACCCAAAAACAGAAAATAACAAGAGTTGACAAGCATGTGGACAAATTTGATTTCTTACACATTGCCGGTGCAAATGTAAAATGGTACACCTACTATGGGAAACAGTTTGGCAGTTCCTCAAGAAGGTAAACAGAGTTGCCATATGACCTAGTAATTTCACTCCTAGGTATATACTCAAAAGAACTGAAAACATATGTTCATACAAAAGCATGTAAACACAAATATCCAGAGCAGAACTATTCATAATAGCCCCAAAATGGAAACAACCCAAATGTTGATCAACTGATGAATGGGTAAACAAAATATGGTGTCCCCATATAACGGAATATTATTCAGCCATAAAAGGAATGAAATACCACCACTTGCTATAACATCCTGAATCCTGAAAACATGCTAAGAGAAAGGAGCCAGATACGAAAGGCCACATATTATTTAACTTATTTATATGGCAAATCCCTAAAGACAGAAACTAGATTGCCAGATAGGGGGAATGGGGATAGGGAATGACTACTAATGTGTATGGGGCTTATTTAGGGAGTGATGAAATATTCTGGAATTCAATAGTAGTAATGGTTACATAACTTTGTGATTATATAAAACAAAAAACAAAACAAAAACCTCAGTGAATTATATACTTTAAAATGATAAATTTTATGGTATGTAAATTATATCTTGATAAAAAAGAACAAATCAAGAAAATAATGGATATCACTGATTATTATAGAAAATTATTTTATCTTGTAGAGGAAGAGATATTAAAACTGATCCAGAGTTGACACTACATCAAAAACTATGATGTACTACATGTTGGCTAATTGAACATAATAATTAAAAGAATGATCCAGAGTGTCAAATACATGAAATATTACATATACTCCTTTTCCTCTGGCAGCAGAAGCTGTGGAGTGTTCCCAAACTTTCATTTTGATGACAGATTCACTATGGTAAAAGCTTGATAAATGTTGGTTGGTTGAATGAATAAATGAATGAATGGATGGATTCTTCGTATGTGCCCTATTTGCTTGTGCGAAGTCTTCATCTTTACCCCTACTTTAAACAGTGGGCCCACAGTCTAAAGATGTCTTAGTAAGTGACTATCTTTCTCCTTGCTTAGGACTATATTGGGGAATGTGTATATTTGGAGTAAGGGAGTTTGAAGACAATGTTTTGAAATTAATTTGTTTAGCATGCTCATTGCTACTGGCTCAGAGGAAGAGGAGAGGTTTCCCAAAGAAGAATCTACTACAATTCCATGTAGCCAATGGGAACTTAATATATAGCGATCAACTGCAAGAGGATTAAACACAACTATTTGATTTTTTAGAACTTTCTATTATCAATATTACAAATATTTCACATAAGCCGTATAATAGTGAAAGGTTTGAAAACCACATAATGTAGTCAAATAATTTCCTCTTTACTCACAGAATTTCCCCTCATGTACTGACTTTAAGGACACTCGAATCAATGATCAGCTTACAACAAATCTACTTGAAAACTGTGCTGAATGATAAAATATAATGGACTTGTGCTTTTCAAAGGATACTGCCATTGCTATTCTATTCCACTGTCGTTCATGTAGTCCACAAGTATAAACTGTGCACTTCACCCCTGGAAAGAAGCTAGCTGTCTTAACACCTACAAAGAAAGCCACTGGAGGTGAAAAGCAAAGAACAGAAGTTGGGGGAAGGCCACGATTTCAATGATGATGAATCTCCTAAAGAACCAGAAGAAATATAAAAATAAAAACACATACCAACCTATACACATATTTAAATTAACATCTTTGTAGACCAAGATAAGAATACTTATGCCCGATAATGTCCTAAAAGTCAAAGGCAACTGTGGTAAGTGGAAAGATATATTCAGCTTGTTGTAATTTGATAAGGTGCACAGTTTGTCTAATTCATTTCCAGTGGCAACATAGTTTCCCTTAATCTGTATGCATTTATAAAAGGTAGAAGACTTCTACTCTACCGATAACCCAGTGACGTCTAGCCCTACCTCCAAGCTTTTAAATTTTGTCTTGGCCTTCTTGTTTTTTTTTTTTTTTTTTTCAAACCAGGAAATTAAATGGGAGGGCTTAAAAGTTCAAACAAAGAAATCTTTTTATAACATCTGGTAATGCCTCACTTTACTATAGTATAAAATCATATACTTCAACATTTTAAAATGTATCCATTTCCTTTGCCATTGGATGGCTTTCTTTTTCATCCTCCACTGCCACTTATAAGCAGTTCTACTAAGTAAATGATTGCTATATTAGTGGCATGAAGGATGAGAAAAGAGGGAAGAAAAGTACCAAAAAAGTGAAATGAGTCTGAAAAGAGAAGAAAATTTGATGACAATTTATGCATAAATGAAATAAAACACAGAAAAGACTCACTAGAATAAATACAGTCATGATTATACCGAACTTAAACAATACTTTTTTCCCCCCAAGAATTTGATGTTTCATATTTGAAAAGCTGAGACTCAGAAAAGCAAAGCAAAGGTCACATAGTGACTTAGCATTGCAGGTAGGTAATCAGGAAGACAGGAAGAAGCTTCTTCTTTTTTTTTTTTTTAAGATTTTTATTTATTTATTTGTCAGAGAGAGACAGAGAGAGAGAGAGAGGAAGTGCACAAGCAGGGGGAGCAGCAGACTGAGGGAGAAGCAGGTTTCCTGCTGAACAAGGAGCCCGATGTGGGACTCGATTCCAGGCCCCTGGGATCATGACCGGAGCCAAAGGCAGATGCTTAACCAATGGAGGCACCTGGATGTTCTGAAGCTGCTTCTTTCTAATGCTAGTTTTCCTCACCATCGCAACGCAGCTGCCAGCAACTTCCAAGAGTTGCAGCCCGTTATCCCCATCTATCAGGAAAGAAGAATCTCTTCAGCTAGGAGTCCCAGAAAACATCTCAAGTCTCCCTGATCTAAAATAAGTCATGCACAACTACTGACTTGAAATATCGTTATTGCCACTGAATTAACTGAATTTTAAATTTTCTTTCCTTTTAATTAATTTAAACTTAAGAATCATATGTGGTTTGTGGCTAATCTCCTAAGCGGCACAGCCCTAAATTATTCAGAGAAACAAACTCAACACAGACATGACATTCAATTACACTTGTTCAAATGTTAACAGGTAGATCATAATTTGGCTAGGTCCCATGACAGTCCCTGCTACAGAGGTAAAGACTCTTCCCCTCAGCTATTCACTCAGCAGATACATCCCAAATGTGGCTTTTCACTTTAGAGACTGAGAACAGGAAACTGTGGTTTACACACTCTGGAGTCAGGTAGTGGTGTTACTTCATCTTGTTTAGTTTTAGGGTATCAGTAGAAGGTGCTATCTTTCTGCCAGAGGAATCACAGGAGACACACATAGATGCCTCATGTACAAAGCTCCGTACTGCAGAAAAAGGATGGAAATCTGAATAAAATAAAGAATACCACTGACACCATAAACATAGGTTAGACTAAAAGGATTACATTTTAAGTAAAAAAAAAAAAAAAAAAAAAAAGTAAAACAAAATGCTATTTCTATCCTACAGTGCAATTTAGTCAAATAATTTCTAAGCAAGTGTAGAAGTACCTCTCTGTTGACTTTTCATGCCAGGAGATACTCCAAAATGTCAAAGCAACAAACATCCTGCTTGGTAAATTTGCCTCAGTGGGCATGTTCCTGAATAACTTCCCATGTAATGCAGCAGAGGAAATAACTGGCTTTATTTCCAAAGTTTGCTCAGGCTCATCCCTCATTGCTGGTGAGCACACACATAATGGCAGAATGTGTCTTCAAACAAATAGCAATACATCCAGATGATAGAATTGTGCTACTGAACCTAATGTCCATGAACCAATAACCATTTGGAAACATTTTAATGTCAGAGCCACAGAGCAGCTCATGACACTGAGGAAAAAGAAGGGAACAAGTTCGTAAGAAGACGTAAATTTTCTCTTATTTTATTTTTTGAAGCAAAAAGAAAATATTAAATTTTAAGCTATCATTAGCATGTTGAGAAAGGCATGCTAAAGACAATGGGAAACTGGAAAATACAAAGGATAGGGTCTTCCGATGTATAGTGTGGCATATTAGACATTGGGTATGTTTGAGCTAACTTTCCTTTCCTTCTCTTTGTAAGGAAAAAAAGATGTAAGGAAAAAAAGATGGCATTCCACCTGATATAGCAACACTGTAATCTAATTACTGAATAATTGTTTTTGAAGTCATTGTCCTAGTTAGAGAAATTTCACTATTCTGTACCCAACTTCCCTTCCTATTTGAGTAATGTCAAACACTGTCAATTCATCTCAGCTTTCATAATGACCTAGATGATTTTCTCAGTGGGATGAACACATAAAGTATCTTCACATATAAAATGGGGATAAATAACAAATAGGCTGTGGTAAGGATTAAAAGAGATGATTAATTCCAAACACTTAAGAAAACATAGCCTGGACATACAGTAGACTACGGGGGGCTGCACCTGTTCAACTGAAGGCATTGGCTTAAAAGGTGTGTGTGTGTGTGTGTGTGTGTGTGTGTGACAATCTACTCCCTATTTGATGTATTATGTCCTTTCCAAAAGATAAGTGTTGATATGAATGGTTTTAGTTCTCAACAGTATCTATTATTTTTTCTTTATGGAATACCTACATTGAATGGAATTGGCAAACAGAAGAAGAAGAAAATACACAGGAAACTCAAGAGAAGCTGGGTGGGGGTAGGAGTAAAAGAGAATCAACATAAGCAGATCTGGTTTTCAGATATGTGCTCCCTGGCTCAGGTATAGTGCTCATGGCTGGCACCGGTGGGCAGCAAGTATGGTAGAGGAGACCACCTAAGAGAGGGTGCTCAACGCTTTCAATGTTACAAGTGTTAAAGAAGACATGGCCTGAAGAAAGTTCAATGGAGTAGGCCATGAATAAGAAAGAAACTATTGTAAAAAAAAAAAAAAAATTAAGAAATGAATGGGGAGAGGGGAGTGGTCAGTGAATACAAAACTTTTCTAGACTATCAGCAAGGGTTCGAAAGGAAAACAAAGAATGACAGAATGGTAACATAAGTAGATAAAAGTCAAGGAATAGATTAAATATACTTTAAATCCATATATTAATAGATAAAGTACATATAAAGAAAGCTGGTATTTCAGCCCATTTAGAGAAATAACTGATTAAGGGAATATTTGAAAAACAAATGTTGTATATAACACAAGATAATTCAAAATGACTGTATGCAGAGTGATGATTTGAAATAAAAGAACACATAAAAATATTGTGAAAAAATACTGTGTAGAGGAGCAGATTCTTTGTATTGACTCATTGGTTGGTTTTTGTCACTGCAGTCAGGAATAACCTTAAAAAACCTTAAAAGTGAAGTGAAGAGGCGCCGAGGTGACTCAGTCAGTTAAGCGTCTGCCTTCAGCTCAAGTCATGATCCCAGGCGCCCTGCATAGGGTTCCCCGCTCATCGAGGAGCCTGCTTCCTCCTCTTCCCTGCCTGCTGCTCCCCCTACTTGTGCTCTCTCTCTTTCTATCAAATAAATAAATAAAATCTTAAAAAAAAAAAAAAAAAGCAACGTCAAAACTCCCACCAAAAGAGACTGGAGTGTGTGTGCTTGCGTGCACACCCACAGCCCTTAGAAACTTAATCTAAGGCAGAGTTAGAATATGTGGATGACATTGGGGCGCCTGGGTGGCACAGCGGTTAAGCGTCTGCCTTCGGGTCAGGGCGTGATCCCGGTGTTATGGGATCGAGCCCCACATCAGGCTCCTCCGCTATGAGCCTGCTTCTTCCTCTCCCACTCCCCCTGCTTGTGTTCCCTCTCTCACTGCCTGTCTCTCTCTCTGTCAAATAAATAAATAAATTCTTTAAAAAAAAAAAAAAAAGAATATGTGGATGACAAAGATAGCCATGTACTACCCTTTGAACCTGTTTGGTGACGACTGTAACAATGATCATATCTTTATGCTTCTTGCCAAGCTCTGAAGCAAGAATTCTTAGTTCATCTAGGATGTGTCTGTCATCCAAACAAATCTGAAAGGCAAGCTGGAGCAACTTGATTACCACGTCCAGATGCCCCAAAGTGAGAAATACCTTTGTTTACTGATATGTGCAAGCGAAGCTGTTGGCCAAAGGGCAACTGCTCAGACTGGTAAGTAGATACAATTCATGCTACATATAAAGTCACAGTATAATCCTAGTCACAGTCAGAATCTATTACAGCAATAGTCACCTTCTGTGGCATAAGGGCCGCCCTGTCCACTTGTAAGAAACTTCAAGGTCATTGATAATGTCCACGAGTTTACATATTCACACACGCTCTGTGTCTACATACTTCAAACGTTTAGTTTCCTAAAGATTAACTGTCATTGTCTTACAGTTGCCTAACATACAGAATCTGTCATTCTTTCTTGGGCTTTTAGTTCTTCTCCAAGGAACTGCTCCATACACTTGTTCAAATGGGTTGTAAGATGCTTCCCCGTGGGACTTGTTGGGCTGGAAGCTTTCATCTTGAATCTCTTTTCCTTTTATTTTCTCCACAATGTGTTTTCTAACCATGTCCTTGTATTGGAGTAACGATAAAAATCTCTGCAATCTTGTCCCTTGGGAGGCTGTGTCATTCTCGCTCCTGTGTCTACTGACACAGATCACAGCAGTGTTTGCACCACGACAGAACCAAAGAGCCAGCTGGATGCAGACGCACACACTACATAAACTGTCTCGCTGGGGAAGGAAGACGGGTTTGTGTAAATGAGAAGAAAAAGATAAGCACAAAGCAGAAGGGGCTGCCAAACCCGGAACCTAAGGAAAAGACATGGGATAAAGGAGAAGTGGGTGGGGAACAGTAAAACCAGCCACGCAAAACTTAAAAATAGGCTGGCAAGAGATCATTCCTCTTGATGTAGCAATCCCTGTGGGCCAGTAATGGTTTCCAAATGGTGCAAAGGAGCAGGATACTCCCAGGCCTTGTGATTTTCATTGACAACAGAAGAGATTAATTGCTCTAGTTCCTGAGGATTCTAAACACTGACGACCCTTCATATAGGGTGGAGTGTGATACACATACACACATACCCGCACGCTTGACACCAAACCTGTTTTACATCTTTTTCATGCCCAGAATAAAAATGTGGATGTTCTCTCTTGTCAGTGCACATTCCTCTAAAAAAAAAACAACAAAAAACAAACAAACAAACAAAAACCACACACACACACACACACACACACACACACACAAAACAGGTTGAGGAAATAATTAAGTTCTCCTGTCTGATAGATAGAAGCAATGCCAAATGCTCTCCAGAAATGGCTGCATTTCCAACAAGGTATTAAAGTAGGTGTAAACAAAAGAGGTAATTGATTTTTGAAAAATAAAATTTCATTAACGATCTTTTGGGAAATATCCACATAGTCCCTTCAGAAAGCATAAATGTGTCCTAAATGTGTCCCACTGACTCACTCCACATCTTAAACCCTTCATACAATGTATCGAAATGTCTAAGGATGGTGAGACTCCACCATAAGAGAAAAAGGGAGGTTTGAGATTTACCTCAGATTGAATTTCCTTCCGGACGGAGGAGCCATGCTTCAAGAAGACTCCTCATTCGTTTAGGAAATGCTGTATATGATCAATACTCAGTACTTCCAACAAAGTCCAGTCAGGAATAGTTCCAGTCATAAGCTCACTGCCTTAAGAAGTAGGGTTTAAATTAGCAGTGGTTCGGTGCTTCTAGAAAGGCAACTAAGCCTGACACTAGTATATCTCCAGTTTTGGTAAAATATGAAATGGTATCCATCGGTTCCTGAGAGATCTAGTTTGGGTAGGAATATCTCTCACTAAAATCACTGCAAAAATTAAAAATTATTCTCTTTGAAGCAGTTTCAGTGTCCTTTGGAAAAAAGCCATTGTCTGATTCTTCACAAAGATTTTATTACAAAGATCCTGATTCTGGGGCTAAATAAGGACAAAGAGCTAGAAAGTGACAAATTCAGATCTCTAAGCACAAAAAACAAACAAACAAACAAACAAACAAACTATTGTCCCGCTAAGGTGGATTAAGGAATATTAGCTCTATGGAGCCAATCACAGGGGAAGATAGCGTCAAAACTTGAGTACTCCAGCTACTGCTCAAATACTGAATAAGAATGCTTATAACATTTCTAGACTAAACACAATCTATTCCCATACTTGTTGGATCCTCTTTTAAACAAAATAATTGTTATTTTATTGTGGCAAGAACACTTAACACAAGATCTATTCTCTTAAAAAAATTACGTGTACAATACATTATTTATGTGTTGGATCCATAACTTTTTAGTCATAATACATGATACGAAAATAACACACAAGGGGCGCCTGGGTGGCACAGCGGTTAAGCTTCTGCCTTCGGCTCAGGGCGTGATCCCGGCGTTATGGGATCGAGCCCCACATCAGGCTCCTCCAATACGAGCCTGCTTCTTCCTCTCCCACTCCCCCTGCTGGTGTTCCCTCTCTCGCTGGCTGTCTCTCTCTCTGTCGAATAAATAAATAAAATCTTTAAAAAAAAAAAAAAGAAGAAAGAAAATAACACACAAAGCCCCAAATACCAATCCCTAATGACTCTGTGTATATCTTGGGACACAGTACTAAAAACAGACAGAGGGTAATGGGGATCAGGCTAGTATCCCTCATTCTCAGGCAACATACCTTGGCTATATGAAATGTAACGTACTTCATTATGACTTTATTTCTTCACATAATCAATTATAAAGTTTCCAACAACACACTGGAGGATGAGCAATCATCTAATTAATTATGGTGAGGGGTGATGGTCAAGGGGATTGGGGTTGAATGGCATACAGAACACATGCTTAAGACTCAACCAATTTTTTACTGGCAAAATGAAATGGGAGGGAGAACTAGTTTTTCCAAGAATACAATCTGACAGCAAAGTCAAGAACTTCCCATTTGAAATCTTGACATTTCCTGAGCTCTAAGATTGATTTCATTTTAATCTACCCAAGAATGTGTGTGGAAGAGAAGGAAATCTTGTAAAGAACCATGTTCCGTTTTACCTTTCAAAGGAAATATTATAAAAACATCAATTCATTTCTTTTAGCAACCCTGAAACAAAACCTCAACTATGTTTTTGTAATAGGAAAATTGGCAATATAGTACTTTATAAAGCAATTAAAAGGGGCCCTAGAGCAAGGCCAAACCCACTAAAGTTTCATAAAATCTACTCTTTAGCTATTGATTTTCTTTTTTATGTTTTCCCTGTGTCCTTCTCTTCACTACGATATGCTCACACACACGCACATCCCACCACAAACACATCCCTAACTATAACAGTATTGAAGGCTGTTTATATTTTTTTGAAATTTCATCAAAGCACAAGCAGGGAATTTGTCAGAACAGTTTTAACATGATCATTTTAGGACTACAGTGAAAAAACTCTCCGTTCGACAAATTAAACTAAGAGAAAAAAAATGCTTTGCCACAGTTGGCATGGTGTCATGGACACTGTGATAAAAACATTAACAGCCTTATTTTAACTTCTTTAAAAAGAATGTAATTGAGGGGCGCCTGGAGGTTGAGTCGGTTGAGTGTCTGCCTTCCTGCCTTTGGATCAGGTCACGATCCGGGGTCCTGGGATCCAGCCCCAGTCAGGGAACCTGCCTCTCCCTCTGCCCTTCCTTCCCCGCCCAATCCCCCCTGCTCTAGCTTGCTCTCTTGGGCATTCTCCCTCTCAAATAAATCAAAAAAATCTTTTTAAAAAAAGGAATATGATCGAAACACTCACACATCATGACAAAATGCAAGAAGGAGAAACTTTATGACACTTTTTCACATAGACTTTTATCATCAAGGAAAGATCTGTATATCAAAGAAGTGAGTCAAAAAACATAATTCCAATGATGAATTACAATTCTCTCCACTTTTCAGTTCTTATTTTTAATTCTGTTCTGGAACTTTCATTTCATTCAAGATGCCTCCTTTGTCTTTGATATTGCAGTCCCGGAAACAGACATCTTTACACACTCAACTTTGAAGATCAAGAAAACCTGCAGCTCCAACTGATATTTCCTTTCTCTCTAAGAAATCAGAAAACACATTGCTGGAAGCCATCCTATACTCTTTCTTTTCCAAGTGGGAAAAAAGAAAAGTTATGTTTTCTTCTCTATAGACAATATCCATCTTGATGGTTTATCCTGAGTATCTTCTTTATGAGACCTAACCAAAACAAACAACAAAACTGGTCCTGATTAAAATTAAGAAGGTAACCTGACAACTTTCATGTATCCCTTTAAGTATTCTGATTGCAAATTCCTCTCATTTCAATATTCAGAATCTCCTTAAACCCTGAGTGCTTTAGGGACCACATTGTCAGAAGCAACTAGTAATGGGAAGGGTCTTTTATTTTAAGATATTATTTATTTATTTGAGAGAGAGAGAGAGTGCACGTGCACGCACACAGGGAGTGGGGAGGGGCAGAAAAAGAGGGACATGCAGGGAGCCAGATACGGGGCTCAATCCCGGGACCCTGAGATCACGACCGGAGCTGAAGGCAGATGCTTAACCGACTGAGCCACCCAGGCTCTTGGGAAGGGTCTTTTAGAAAGAAGGCCATAATACAACTCAGAAAAAGAAGATTCAAGATTATGACAGTGGTCAATGTATCAGTTTGCATCTTCTCACTTGAATGAAGAGAACTAGACTCCGATTAATTTAAGCAGAAGAGAAATTTATTTGAAGAATCTAGTGAAGCTCATCAAAAAGAGAAAGCAGAAACCATCAGTTTTGGCAAAGACAGGTGGTAGGAAATCTCCAAAAGGACTGGGAGCAAGAGTGTTTCAGGCTAACGCTGCCGGGCTCAATCCACTTTATACATGCCCTGCCTCTTTGTTACTCTTGTCAAGGCCAGAGTCCCGGAAAGAAACATCCAATTGGTCTAGTGAGGGTCAGGCGCCTTCCTTGCGGCTGAGAGAAACCAGGGCATCTGAATTGACAGTACCACCAGGCAGAATCCACGGAAGAAGAAATAGGCAGAAAATCAATATAAACATAAAAGGAACAAGAAGAGAAAGGGAAGGTAATGCTAAGAGTGTGTCTGATTGTATTAGTTTTCTATTGCTGTGTGACCAATTACCACAAATACAGCAGCTTAAAAATCATTTTATTATGTTCCAGTTCCCATGGGTCAGGAAACTGGGTCTTTTGTTCAGGGTCTCATAAGGCTACAATCAAGGTGCCAGCCAGGCTGTGTTCCCTTCGGGAGCTGGCAGTCTTCTTCCAAGCTCACATGTTCGTTGGCAGAATCCAATTCACTGCAGTTGTAGACTGACTGATATTCCCATTTTCTTGCTGGCTGTCAATCAAGGACTATTCTTATCTCCTGAGGCTGCCCCTTCCTTGCCATGTGGCCCTGTCACAACACAACAGCTTCAAGGCCAGGAGAAGAATCTCTGCTCCAGTCAGCTAAGGAGTCTTGCATAATGTAACCCAATGAAATGCATGGCATCCCATCACCTCAGCCATATTCCATTGGCTAGCAGCAAATCACAGGTTCTGCCAGGGCTCAAGGGGAGAGGCTTATGCAAGAGCCAGACCCATTGTGGGTCACCTCAGGGTGTGTCGAACTGGGTGGGGGGAAGGGGGAGATCTCCAAATGGGATCATTTGGGAGATGCATCCTTCATACAACACGCATACACACACACTGCTATAGACACACACCTCAAGAATTCACAACCCAGTACTTATCCACAAACGTTCAGTTCAACCCCCAGTGAACCTTTGTATGGCAGAAACAGGCAAACACCACAAAGCAATGATAAACAAGTGCCACTTTGTACTGGAGGCTTTCTGAGTCTGAGGCAGATTAGACTCACAATTCACAGCTATCATACCCCATCGTTACACACGCTGTGGTGTGCCGGCAGAAAACGAAAGCAACTCGTTTTGCAGATAGCTGAGTTTCTAAATGCTGACATTATGTCATTTGTTTTGACACCTCAAAAACACTGACATTTCATCATATTTAAAGTGTACCTAAAAGTCAGACATGCCCCTTTATTCAACATATTTTTGAGGAGCCAAAGGAAGCATGTTATTTGTAAACATCACAAATCATATGACAGAAATGTGGGTCACGCTGATATAAAACAGAAGCATCAGATCACTGCACTCGGCATTGCTATGCCATCAGCACTACTTCCCTCTGTCGTTCATCATTCAAAGGTAACTTTGATGTTGTCTAAAGACAACAGGGATGTCAAATGGTAAACAGTATGGCGCCTCCCCCCAAAATTAAAAATAGCGTTACTCTATAATCTAGCAATTCCACTTCTGGGTATATACCCCAAAACATTGAAAGCATGGAGATAAAGCATGGTTATTTGTAAACCCATGTTCATAGCAGTATTATTCACAACAACCAAAAGGTAGAAACAACACAAGCATCCATCAATGGCTGAATGGACAAACAAAATATGGTGTATCCGTACAATGGAATATTACTCAGCCTTAAAAAGGAAGGGAATTGTGACACATGCTACAACATGGATGAACATTTATGCTAAATGAAATAATCCAATCACATATGGACAAATACTGTATTCGTCCACTTATATGAGGTACCTAGAGTTGTCAAACTCATAAAACCAGAAAGCATTATGGTGGTTGCAAGGGGCTGGAAGGGGGAAAGGAGAAAGAGAAGTTGTTGTTTAAGGGGTAGGGAGTTTCAGGTTGGGAAGATGGAAAAAGGTCTGGAGATGCTTTGGTGGTGATGGCTGCGCAATGATGTAAATGTAAATGTATTTAATGCCATTGAACCATGCACTTAAAAATGGTTAAAATAATAAATTCTTTGTTATAAATATTTTACCACAATAACTTTTTTTAAGAGCACAAACTTTGAGATCAAGTGTCCTTGGTTCTGCTACTTAGTTGTATGATGTCACTGCTGTGTCTCCTCATCAGTAAAATGAGCATGAACCTTGATCACCCTTCCTCATGGAGTAGTGAGAAAGACACTTGGAATCTGACACTTGGAAAAGGCCTCAAGGCAATCAAGTAAGAGAGTCCAATAGATAGTAAATTTCACAAATTAAGGACTGTGTCTATTTCATTCTATGTTATAGCCTCACCTAAGATTATTCAACGAAAGTCCTTTGAAAAATACAAATTGCTACTCAATTATAAATTATATTGTTGTTATAATAGCAAATGCATTATTTAAGCCAGAAGACTTGCCCATTTCAGAAGTGCAACTTTCATCAAGACTCCTCAGCATCTAAGCCACTTCTAACGGGTTTATCCAGTGGCCTAATTTTATTGTCTATATTCCTCAACATTTTATGTCTAAGCCCAATCTCCTGCTCTTATATTTCTGAATTCTCTTAATATCAACTACAGAATGATTAAGAAGATACACTTTTTCAATTTACAGGTGGGAGAAATCCTACCAGCCTCTCAGAAACAACGGATAGACTAGGACATCAATGAAAGGACATAATTTGGTCATATCCCAGATCTCACGACAGTGGCAGTTTCCATCCACAGGTGGCTGTGGATGAGGCTTCAATATGGTCATATCCTGATCCCTAGGACTCTGAGTTGTGGTTTAACCTCTCCCTTTGACCTGTGATCAAAACAGAACATGAATATTAATGAAGGAAGGAGCTGTCACATTGAGTTTCCAAGAGCTTGGATGAGGCAGGGGCTGCGAAGAGATTCTCCAACATCAACTGGCATCTGACAGTTTGAAGCCTGACATCACCCAGTCAAGGGCTTTCTATGAAGTCTGGCCTTTCCCTGCCACTTGCCTATGATCACTAAAAGTTTTACAAATTACCCTTTCTAAAATAAAACTGCGGTGAAAGCAGTGATATTTGCGTGTGATGCCCACTTGATTTCCTTGGTCTCTTCCAAAGTGTGTAATAAAAATGGAAAATGTCTTGCTGTAACCCTGACAGACCTGGAAAGGACCAAATATATCCTTAACTTAGATCCCACCTCTATACCTTAATATTCCAAGAGTCTAACTCTGCAGTAGTTATTAAACACTTGCCTCAGCCATAGAACTTTTTAAAACTCAAATTATTAAAAAAATACATACAGAGTAGAAGACACTCACTAGTGAAGTTAGAAATATCTAGGACAAGCAAGACTTAAGTCAGCCAAGTGACTCCAGGAAAGTTAAATATTCCATGACTCAACTGATCTTCTGAAAATTGGGTAAGATGACACCGACTTCATAGGATTATTGTGAGATCTAAGTGAGCAATGGCTGTAGGTGCTGAGCACAGTGCCTGGTACATAGTCAACACTCAGTGAATGGTGGCTGTTGTTGGAGCCTTGAGAGATACTAATGATAAAGACAAAGAAGTCGGAGCATTGGTGCCAGCCCTGCAACTGGCTCTCAGCGCTAGGGAGGTAAATGTGCCTCTCAAACTCGAGAGTTTGAAAACCGTGGGACAGCACACAGGAGGGGGTGACGGAAGCACCCCTCGCTTGTGCATTCGGACACATGCAGCCCCTCACAGAAGGGAGAATCAGGCCACACGGACATGATCACCTTTTCTTCTTTTGCACAGACTGCATGAAGGCAAAGAACACAACACCAGGTTGCTGTCCTGCTTTTGCGTTTCCCTCAAAATACATGGAAACATCCCTCCCTTCAAAAACAACTTACTTGGAGGACGATGGGAGTCTGGTCACACCCATTATCAGCCTATTTCCAAACCTCTTCAGCCTGCTTCCACACTTACTCTCTCTCATCTCTCACACAGCTTCTGGCCTGGGCACTGTCTCCAGTATTAGAACTGGTTCATCAGAGTGCCTGGCGATAATGTGATTTTGAATCTTCTCCCCCACACGAGTCTTTATTCATCTTGGTATCCCCAATTCCAAGGCAGGGTGGCCAGCAGTCCCTTCACAAAAATTAGTTCAATCAGGAATGAAGGAACCAAGGAGGAAACTGTCCTTATTCCATATCTTCACCTGAAAGAAGAGGTCGATCACAAGTCCTTTCTCACCTCTCTTTGGATACCGCTGCACACAGACATCAGCCACATGAGCTCAGGGCACACAACTCATGCCCTGGAACTAAATTAAATGATGGGGGCTGCACTTATTGCCTCAGGCGCCTGGAATGGCAGTTCCTAATTCTCCATACTTTGAGCTCTTTGGAAGGGGAACCGCATCCGAGCCAAAGGCTTACCCACCATCATGCTCCCAGCACATTCTGCACATGCTTTATTTCCGCTCTCGGCCAACACATTATCACAACCTGTGCTTGCTGCTTCTCGGTGCTCCAGGCTCCTGAGGGCAAAACGCCTCTCGAAAAACAAGAAGAGCCTGCCTTTGTGAGCAGTATTACCCGTGCTAAGCTCTTTCTGGAATTTTGGCATGTTTCACTTAAACAACTGGTCAATTTTTCTGAATGATTGAGTATTCCATTTTTTTTCTCTCCATGCAGGCCGGTGGCAAACTTTCTGAGCGGATTCAGCAGGTGACTGTGTGCGCATTTATGCAAATATCCAGTCATTTCAGGCTCAGAGCATTTTGTACTCAAGTTTACTTTCTTAAAATTCATATTCTTTGTTCAGCTGCTTTTCCTAATCCGCTACCTGAGCGCTGTGAATTCTGCCATCTATTTCACAGCCTCTGCCTCTTACAAATGACACATCCCATTTTGTTTGCAATCGTCTGTTCTTTGTTGGGCACAATCAGCAGAGGAGGCCTGCCATCTCTTTAGCTTCCTACCTCTTTCACATTAAGCACTGTCAGCAACCCTTTAAAAATAATTGATTGGACAATCTGTATCCTGTCAAGCTGTTTTCCCAATAGATATCTAGGTAATTAAAATCACCTAGTATATTCAGGTCCTAGTGTTTGAGTGATTCTTCTACTTGTTAAGGCAACATTTCATGCACTTTCATTAAAGTGGCAGAAGACTCTGATCACAGTGTTCATTCCTCACTGTGAACATTCTGGAATCTATCATTTTTACTCTTTCGAATCCAAGTATAATCTATGCCAGGGGCTGGCAAACTTTTTCTGTAAAGGGCCAAATAGTGAATATTATAGACTTTGTGGCCCAGATGGTCTCTGTTGTAACTACTCAACTTTGCCCTGCAGCATGAAAGGAGCCACAGAAAATATACATAAATGAGTGGTCATGACTGCAGTCCAAGAAAGCTTTATTTGTGAAAAACGGCAGTGGAATGAGTTTGGCCCATAGGCTATAGTTTGCTGACCCCTGATCTAGGTAATAACTGTGCAGATCTGGACTAGAGAGCAGAAAAGTCTGGGGTGGAGTCCTGGTTCTGTCACTCTGCAGCTGTGTAAGCTCAGGCTAATTATCTAACCTCCCTGGCCCTCAGTTTCCTCCTCCATATAGTCTATCGTGAAGGACACAGAGGAGGAAGTGAACAAAGGCCAGATCATGATGGGACTATCACTCTTTTCTGAGGGATGCCGGGGTGCTGTGAAAGGGCTTTACCTAGACGGTCACATCACTTGAACTGTACATCACAGAGATTGCTCTGGTTCAAAGACAGTTAATAGATGAAGGGAACAATACTGAAAGAAAGGATATCTAATAGGATGGTAAGATGAAAACAGTGAAAAATGATTATGCTTTGAACTAGGGTGTGGGCAGTAAAAATGGAGAAGTAGTTGGTTCCAGGAATATCTAGAAGGAAATTGGCAGTAACATAAGCCATGGCCAGGGCAGCTATCACCAGGTACAGAAGGAGGCTGCCTACATGAATTGCAGGCAATGTGACATGTAGAGAGATAATGTACAGTTTATTGAAACATTTCTAACTGGCCAAAATTAGAGCACTAAGAAGTAACACTTAGCCTATGTTTCCAAGTTACTAAATCCCATGCAGGCCCTCTTACTTATTTTATCAATGCTTATCAAAGCACAAGAAGAGGCTGTAACAACATTATAGCCTTAGCCATTCTTTATTCATTGCTTCGTATGAGCCAGGCATTATCACATAAAATCTTTGCCTAAAAGCTCAATAATGTCACCATTGCTTTGAAGACGGGCACCAGTGAACAGAGGCAGTTAACTAACTTGCCCAAGTGTGATATAGCTAACCAGAGAGAAGGAAAGGGATTCAATCCCAAGGATGGTTGAGTCCAAAGCCTGTGTTCTTAACCACCACCCTCTACTGCCTTCTAGGATACCGCTGATTTACAGAGCTTGTTTTCAAGAGTCCATGGGACTCACCTGCTTAACTCATTGCTCTTTCTGAAAGCCTGCTGAACCTGGACACCAGTGAGTCCCACGACGTCAGACAAGTCATCTATTGTCTCTTAGCCTCTGTTGGCATCTCTGTGGCTCTTTGATTATTCCAAACAGTAAAACTCCCACATTCCATCACATTAAAAAAAAAATAAAAAATCTCTTGTAAATAGTAGAAAAACCAAAATTAGGCGATTTATTCTGTTGTTTCATTGAAACAGAAAATGGACCAAAGGATGTGAAACATAGGCTAGGGAGTAGCAATTATGCTTTTCGGTAGAGTAAAAGTGTCATAAGTCAGAGAGAGAAAGAACGGCCTCAGGAAGTATTAAGTCAGAGGGACATCAACCTTGGAATATATACTATTTAGCCTCCTAGCCATAATTACACTTCCGGTTTGGAAAAAAAAATGATAGAAACCATAATTAAGAAGGGCATGTTGTATGTTTAAGAAATCATGAATCATAAAGAATTATGCATCACTGCAAGGTTTTGAAAATGGAAATTAAGGATTTACAACTCTTGAGGCTTTCCCAACATCCTTTTGCAAACCCACTTTTAGTTAAATTAAATGAGGTGGTTTTTTTTGTTTTTTGTTTTAGATTTTATTTATTTATTTGAGAGAGAGAAAGAGAGAGAGTGTAAGCACAAGCCGGGGCGTGGTGGGGAGGGGAGAGGGGCAGAGGGAAAGGGAGAAGCAGACTCCCTGCTGAGCAGGGATCCTGCAGTGGGGTTCAATCCCAGGGTCCTGAGATTATGACCTGAGCTGAAGGCAGACACAACCGACCGAGCCACCCAGGTGCCGTAAATTAAAAGAGTCTGACGACAAATAGTAGGTCTTTTTTTTTTTTTTTCCAACTACCAATTGGTACATGTCAGCTCAGCTTTCTAGAACTAAAACACTTTTTGAAAAATACAATTACATCCTTTTGTGATTGCTAAAAAAATGTTGTCCAGAAGTTTAAATATAATTCATTTCATATGTATGTTTGTTTTTAATGTCATATAGCAGGGAGGAGGTTAGAAGGTAGAGGTCAGAAGGCAAACTGTTCATATTTTATGGTTTCATAAAATGCTGATATGGGAATTCAAACTCCAGGAAAGGTTTTGGGCTATAACACTTGTTCACAAACAAAAACCAAAAACCTTAAATGTTATGAATCAGAAAAATCTACATGTATACATGTATCTAAAAGAATCTGTGTAAGTGTGTGATACCATCTATTCCATATGTATAAGTCATATATTAGGTTATACATGTGTGTGTTTGTATCACATGATATTGAATGTATATTTTTCTCTAAAATATAATGTGTTTCATATAAATTTTATCAGTGGTTAATTGTTTAACGGTATTGCTATACCAAATATTTATGGTCAATCACTCTAATAGGGTACTTGACTTAATTCAAGGAATACTTATTGAACACCTAATATGCATTTATGTTATGTTCTGCACTGGGTGCAAATGGGCTCCTCACAAGGGTAGCACAATCCAGAAGACATAGAAACAATGTAAACTCAAGAACCAAAATCTGGTGTGACTGTTGCAGCTACCAGGCTGTTGCTGGCTGGAAGGGGATCTCAAGGGGGAGGTATTTACCTTTGCTGAACTCCACCATTCAAAATTTCTTCTGAGGGTTCAAGATCAGATTGGACTGTGATGGTGTGTCAGGAAAAGGGAAGACTCCATGTTCCCTCTTCCTCTTATCACAAAACCATCCCAGAATGATGTAGCCAACTCATTTCACATTTCTAGTTCCTTAACCTGCCTGAGGCTCAGTTTTCTCACCCGAAAAATAAGACTAATGATAAAATATTTGTGAGTAGTTGATGAGACGGTATACATCAAGCACACGACCTGGGGTAAGGGAACCCTTTCTGGCCTCTTCGAATCTGGGGCTGCCTCTAGTGTAGAAGTTAAGAAACAAACTACAGAGAAGCTCCCTGTATAATTTGTTAACCTTGAGGGAAATACGCTGTTATGCCCGGTAGCTTTTCTTGACAAATTATTAGATACCTAACATGGCAATACCCCTGCCCCTATCACTGTTAAGGGCCTGTTACAGAGCAATGGGCAAATATGTATTCTGGCTCCTCGACGGGCATGCCCTATGTATTCTTGTATCAGCACACTGATTTCCTACTGGGAAACTATCCTTGCCCTACTGTTAGGCTGCATATTTAGTTGGATAGGGTGGATTCAATTCAATCCTTTCTTCAAAGGTGGAAAAGAATGGACCAAATCAAGGCACCTTATTTTCCCTGGTACAAAGGTTGTTTCAGAAAAGGACACAGCCAGAAGCAAAGATAGGCAATGAGATTTTTCCCAGACTGATGGAAATAGGACTTGAACCTGAGGAGCCATCAGGCCGGTGTTGCTATAGTCACTTTGCCACCATGAGGGGATAGAGATTTACAAATGGAGCCAAGACAAGGATTGGAAGTTGAGTTAGAGAAAAATCCATGCCATGGATCTTCCAGTTATGTACAAATAAAGTCCCTTTCTAGTTTTCATTGTATTTCCTGTCACTTAGAAGTAAAAGAAAGACGTATAATATGCATATATGTTGCGTAAAAATTCATCTTATTTTTAGCATCTACATCTGGATCAATAGATGTTATATTAGTAAACATTTATGGATAAAGAAGGAAAGGAATAGTATAGATGCCTCTTTTTTCAGGACTTTCAAAAACCAAACCAAACCATGCTCTTTTACTCTCATACATGGGAGTCAAAATGCAGTTCTAAATGTTATCTATTTATAATGAAGAAGTTATTTTCATGGCTAACATCTATTTGGTGGAATTGCTTTTTAAATATGCCATATAAAGTTAATGGTCTAAATCCAACATTCAAGATGGAGACCGCTATTAGAGGTGATTAGAGCATATCAGCAGGAAAATAAAAAGCCCAGCCCTGCAGGTAAGTAAAGTACCCCCTAGAGGCAATATGGACACATGAACAATGAGGTCCCCCACGTACCTGGACTATTTCAGTGAACTCAGGAGAAGCAGATAGGAGCTCAGCCCATCCAAATTATCCACTGAACCCTCAACTACTTGTTTATTCAAACACAATAGTTTTGTAGGATCTTTGTGACAATCTCTCTTCCATCTTTTTGCAGTCTTCAATGGTTATGTCCTTAATTTTTTCCCATGTTTTGGGAAGATCAAGCTAACCAAGCGTAAATTAAAGGACTTCCCACCTCACAGCTGGAAGCATGACCTGCAACAGTGGATTCTGAACAGTGCGCAAAGACGACTCTGCGGTCTGTGGGTGTCTGCTGAGGCATCATGTTGCTGAGACTGCCTTATTGAACTCTGGAAATGCAAAGAACTCACCCTCCCGTCACACTGTGACTTTCTGGAAGGCTCTCCTCAGAGGCTGATGGTATCTCTTTCTAGGTTAGCCTTTCATCTCTGGTCCCAAGCGCCAGCTTACCAAAAGAAGTCCTAGTTACCACCTCTCCTCTGGGCTCATCTTCACACCTCTGTGTTGTCTTCTTTAACACTTGCTTTTCCTTCACTGTCTCCGAACAAGTAGGTCCATTTCTCCCATTGCAACTCTAGTCCAAGCCACCATCACTTGTCTGGGCTTTCGCAACGGCTATCTTTTAAAGCCACAGTCAGATCTCATCACAATCCTAATTAAAACCCTCCTATGGGGGGTGCCTGGGTGTCTCAGTCAGTTAAGTGTCTGCTTCTGGCTTGGGTCATGAACCCAGGGTCCTGGGATCAAGCCCTACATCGGGAGGAGCCTGCTTCTCCCTCTCCCTCTGCCTGCTGCTCCCCCTGCTTGTACTCTCTCTCTGTGTCAAATAAAAAAATAAGTAAAATCTTTAAAAAACAAAAACAAAACCCTCCTATAGTTTCACATTACCCTTTATAAACTATGCAAAATCCTTGCCAGGCCTCACAAGACTATGTCCGTGTTCTGTACCCTGCACAGCTCTCAGACTTCATCTCTTGCTACTCTCTCTTTCTCTCTCTTCCTCTCTCTTCCCTATAAGCACACCAGAATCCCTCCTGATTTATAGACAACCACCTTCTCAATATGCCCACAATGGCCCTCCTTGGCTGGTACATGTGAAGACAGAAAGAGAACTCTTCTTCTTACAAGAACACTAACCCCACCATGGGGACCCCACCACCATAACCTCATTTAAACCTAATTACCTCCCAAAGGTCCCACCTCCTAATACCATCATATAGGGGGTTAGGGCTTTAGCATATGAATAGGGCATGAACATTCAACCATAATGATATTTAACTCTGATGATCAATTTATATCACATTTTTTCCTCTAGTCAACAACTTTTTTGGCCTCCAAGCACCAACCTGGAATCTTTGATGTGTCCATGGGTATCACATATTAAAACCTGTTCTGATTCAGACATATGTTACATGGACTTTGTGAATAAAAGTCTGGTTACAGTAGAGGCAGGCCCTTTTATGATGGTATTCAACCTAAACCATTTCACAAATGTGAAATCCCCTGAAAAGAATCTCTGGCTGATACCCACTTTGAATACAGTCAGTGCAATTTTCCATGGGGGAAATTCTCCTGAAGATGGCAGCCTTTCACTTCCAGGCTTTGGTTCATGCTCTTCCCTTTCTAGAACGTTCTCTGCTTTCCCCTTCATGTGAAAAATATCTATCCACACATAGGTCTTAGATCTTTGTTTAGGTTCGCTTCCTTAGGTGCTCCTCCTCTGTGTTCCTGTGGGTCCCATTCTACCACCATCATAGTTTCCTTTATTTGACCCTTAGCTTGATTATCTATCCCTCTAAAATGTAAGCTTAGGCCAACAGGAATCAAGTCTCCTTATTCACCACAATATCCGCAGCATGAAGCATGCCCAATATAGTGTTAGAGCTGAAAGAGTGAACAACCAGGTGAGAAGGTGAGTCATGGGACAGATGTCCAGCAACATAAATGTTGTCCCACTACTTAGACTTCTGGTCACTTCTAGAGAAACCTTACGTCAAACCATGGAGGACAGTTTGAGCCTTTACAGAGGACTTAACATTGTGGAGGTTCTGTCTTCCAAATCAGAATGAGGACGGGGTAGAGCAAAAAAGACAGACATAAAACAATGCTATTAGGAAGAGAGCAGTTAAAGAATCACTCCCCAAATCTACGTGAGGTTTGGAATCATGGAGTTATGTTCTTCCCTCTGCAACTACCCTGAAGACCCATTACATAAGTTGTGGGAACTATTGTGAAGTGAAAATGCAGGACCCCTTATGGAAAAATTATTAAGAACTTCAAAATTATGGGAGTCTGTTTCAAAAAGAGCATTTAATGTGGGTCTCTACTAAGGATGAGGCCTTATGTGAATGCACTGGTCTCACGCCCATGAAACCAGACCCACTTCCCTCTATGTCCACATAACAGTGTTTAAATTTATTTGGCAGCTTTCTCTCAAGTATTTTGAGGCCCTGGAACTCAAAATTCTAGAAGACAAATAACCTTTCATGACTACTAACAAAGGTTGCTATGAACTTGTCAAATGCCAAAGTCCAAAAGGTTAGCACTTGAGTTTTCATAATTAATATTCTCCCACAAGACTGCTTGTTACAGAAAGGTCCATCCTCAAGCTTACTTTGACTTGATCATCATTAGAAACCAGCTACCCAACTGCAGATAGAAATTGAGTGTAAACAGTTTTGGTCTTGCTCTAACTTATTATGGCAGCTTGATCATAGCACTGAAAATAGTATCAACAAAGTACCTACCTGATCTTTCAACAAAACATGCCCTTGTATATAAAATCAACATATCTATGTTGATTTTGCTCCCCTGTTTCCCACAAAGGTACCAAAGTCAGGTCAATCTGATTCCTGTGGTGAACTGCATTGTTCACTTATCACTTTTTTTTTTTTTTTTTTTGGACATTACTCTTATAGCACCTTGCATTAATCTCGCCTAACAACTACTGGGACATTTTGGAAATAATTGATTTTTAACATCTGAAAGACATTTTTTATGCTATGCTAATGGCAATAAAATAAAAGAAACACTCACAAAAGCAAAATGGAACTACGTGCCAAAATAAATGTTGTATTTTGGCAATATTCTCACAAAATTGCTGACAGATGTTAATATAAGCATTACATTTTGTGTGAAGATACTCATCTTTTCCTATTATTAGACATACTCTATGACATACAGAAAAATATGACGATTCAGGATGCCACATTTTGGGCAAAGCCAAAGCCAAATTTTGCTTATTATTTTTCCATGTTGATGTGTAAGTATGGTCTGCGTCTCCAAATCAAGTATCACAGTGATTTCTGGCATACAATTGAGCCTCACGAAACCAAATGAATAATTTAAGGAAACAGGAAGGGATTTGGGGCTAATATTTTAAAATAATTATAGAATCCCAAGGGAAAAGTAAACTTGAACAGCAAATTCTTGCTGGTCATTTACGAACTGTACGTACCAAAACCCATTTGGAAAAAGAAATGCAGTCATGCTCTCTACTTCCTCATGTCTCCAGGATCCTATAATGTGCTGCAAGAGGGCTATGGCTGCACCTTGAGGAGGGGCTGGCAGGTGGAAATCAAATCAGACTGTTGCACACAGGGAGAAAGGGATCTGAGAGCTGCTGCTACCCCGGCAAACTGTATTATGAGTGACCTACTGTCTTCCCACTTCTTCAGAACTTTAATTGTATTTAGATTTATAGTTCCATTACTGTATATTCACATAAAGAGAGTTAATTCTTTAGAAATGTGTCTGCCTGGTAGGGAAGACACTCGTTTGTTAGTTAACCCCACATTCGTTGATATATCTGCTGAGGATTTTAGTGATATTAGAAATTCTTTTAGTCAATCATAAAGTCTCATGATTCTGATTGTTTTCTGTATCTATTTTAATCTTGCTTTCTTTCTCATACAGATACACAGACACACACGGACACACACACACACACACACACACCATGGTGTCATCCAAACATAGAGAATGAAAGAAACTCTACAAAGGGCCCAGGAACCCCCATTGTAAGCATAGTAAGCAAATGTTAAACAGCAAAAGTTAATTCAAAGAATTCTCTTTAAAGTGACTCACAGGAGTGAAAAGATACAAAGGAGATTGAATCCCATGGTCCTGTTTTAGAGATAAAGAAACCGAGACCGAGAGACCTTATAGTAACTTACTCAGGTTACACACAAACCCAGCAAAACAACTGGACCTCTACCTGGAACTTTCCCTTCCACACCCATGATCTTTCTTGTTGTAGATTTATCATCAGAACCACAATGCCCCTGTGTTTATTCCATAAATACCTGTATCAATAACCTTGCACACAAGGACACGCTTATTAATGCTTATACATACCATCTCAATGTTTTGATGGTTTTAATTTTGTCTGCTTTTGAGAAACAAAGAAAGGAGAATATTTTAAAATCTACATAGAGAAAACAGTCAAACCTAAGATAGGTGGCCTTTACCCCCCCCCCTTTTTTTTTTTGTCTAAACAATATATATTTAGGCAAGGAGAAAAAAAATCGCCAAAATAAAATAGTTATATGGTCACAATGGAAATACACACACACAAGATTCAAATTTATTTCTTAAATGGTTAGCACTTAACTTCAATCTAAAAATTTGATGCAGACTAAATAAAAGGCCTGACACATTTAAGTATCAGATCATTTTACAGAAAACCTTCTTCCCCGCTTAATGCACTGTTCTTCTGCCTCTATCGACTCTGTTACCCAGAGACCTTTACTAGAAATACATGGTCATAATAAGTAGTCCCTAAATACCACTGATTAATTACTTTGCAAGACAACAAAATAACACGTTAAGAATATTTTTTCTGGGGGCGCCTGGGTGTCTTAGTCGGTTAAGCATCTGCCTTCAGCTCAGGTCATGATCTTGGGGTCCTGGGATTGAGTCCTCCATCAGGCTCTTTGCTCAGTGGGGAGTCTGCTTCTCCCTCTCCCTCTGATTGCCACTCCCTCTGCTTGTACTCTCTCTTTCTCCATTAAATAAATCTTTAAAAAATAATTTTTTTCTGTATTAAAAATTATGTAGTGTAAGCAATAAATGTGCCAAGGCATTACTACTATAACCAATAAAGCTCTGCATTCATTCAAGTTACTTGGACAAAGAAGAAAACAAGAGGAATCACAGACAGCAGAGAATCTGACTGACACTTCAGCTGAAGGTAAAAGTACAAAGCAAATAGTCCATTTGGTATTGATACACCTGTATGAAGAATTAATGTAAGTTCATTACCTAAATATTCCTTCTGTAGATAAAACTCTATCTAACTAGCGGTATTGACTCAGGGGGCTAATGCCAGTCCGCTGTGGAGAGCCTATTGCCATTAACACTCCAGTTTCATTTAGCACTCACTGGAGACGGCAGTCCAACTTAATAAAATGCTCTTTAAAGCCCTGGATTTCTTTTAACAGGATTTTTTTAAATCCAAAATCATGAACTTCTTTAGTCTTTTTTTAAAGATTTCATTTATTTATTTATTTTAGAAAGAGAGGGGGAGAGAGACAGAGCTAGAGGGCTAGGGAAGGGACAGAGGGGGAGGGAGAGGGATAAGCAGACTCTGAACTGAGGGGGGAGCCCCCCAAGGGGGCTCGATCTCACCACCCTGAAACCATGATCTGAGATAAAATCAAAAGTTGGTTGCTCAGCCAACTGAGTCACCCCAGGTGCCCCATGAACTTCTTCAAAGATTTGTTTACTTAGAAAATCAATAGGTATTTCCAAATAACATTGTAGGATTATAATAGTTGCATTTTTTTCTTCAAATACAAGAAGTTCTATAAGTCTATAGCTGCTGTTTTGATAAAAGAACCAGACTATTAAGCAGCTTGAAGTTGGATTTTGGCAATATTTTTAAAATTGAAGTTGTCCAATATTATCAGAGAGGTAAGCCTAAGACGTTTACACAGTTTAATAGTATATTTTGTAAGCATTTTTTTTTTTTGTAGAAAATCCAAGAACCACAAGCTTTTCTAAGGACCAGTTGTGTTTATAAAACATACAGCTCATTATTAATTAATTATATTTGAAAATGTGTGTTACCGTTGTAATCCCTTCTCAGTTTGTACATAAATCTTTAAGTCTAACCTACTTCATTTGAGCTCTTAGTCACATTTGAAATTTAGTGCAAAAATCTATTAAGTAAAAACCATAAGTAAGTAAAATAAAATAAAAATCAGTTTTAATCGAGGTCTTATTTATGTGCTCTACAAACCCAGTAAAATGCCGTTGATGGATGACCAAAACAGGCCCACTTGGTTTTCATGTTGGTGGGAAAAAAAAAAAAAAAAAAAAGTTAAATGAACATTTTCACATTTCAGTTTATTAGAAGGAGAAAAGAAAGGATAATATAATCTGTTTTCAGATGAAATTAGTGCAGATGTAAAACCACCCTGTGCCTACACAATGACCTCATTCCCAGGCCCCAGAAATATGATATTCTTTTCCAGCCTAAGCATTTATCATTTGTTACAAAGACCTCAGTATTTAAAAATACATAAATACAATGGCAAAGCATTGAATTGACACTTATGATAAAATGCATTTGATTAAGACTTAATAAAGCACTGTGTATAGTACTAGTGAATAATGCATTGCCAGATAAAGTTGGACACAAAGCAAATATAGTGTCAAAGCTAATCTGGCCCGGCATTATTCAGCCATATTATTTTCTTTATTACTAGATTAAAAAATGCATATTGTGTTTCAGCAGCTTTTTCATTATTTCAACACATAACACAAGTGCTTTTTGGAAAAGACCACCTAATTCCAAAAAGAACTACTGTAGTAGGAAACCACAGAGCACCAGGCAATGCACCTCTTAGTGATGTGGGTTCCCATTATCACAGTTAACAATATGTTTTGGCTTAAAGCATTACAGTTTTCAAAAGCTTACTTCTATAAATGCTCATTGTGTTTCTCTTTCTTCAGAAAGTACTAACCCAGAAAATCAGTAAAATAACAATGTTTCCTAAACTCATTTTCCTTTTAGAGATTTAGTTAAGGAAAAGGAAATAATCTTTCGTTTATTCTATATCTCAACTCTCCTTAGTCTGATATCTTTTATTTATTTTTAATTTTTCTTTTCAGTTTGGTTTCATTTTTCAAGTTTTTGGCAGTTCATTTTGTATACAAATCCCACCTTGGTTTGGATTTCCCCAGAGTGAGGTCTGGGACAAAGATTCAAGCACTGCGAGATTTTTGGGGAGGGGATCCCAGATAACATCAGGATGGCAATGCTAACGTGCACCTGGGAATGGAAGCCAAACAATGTAGGGCGTGTTGACAAGTGTTAGTACTGTAGATAACTGCAGCTTAACTGCACTAGGGATCCCAGACATGCAAATAAGCTAAGTCTCTGAGATCCATTGGTATCTCACCCAAGGAGGGAGGGAATTGGGGTATCTATACCCCAGTGGTTGAAGGACACTGTAGTTGGGGGTGGGGGGTCAGGAGGAAAAGCTGTGCTTCTAAATTCTGTTTCTTCACTGCTACACTAGCTCTAAGCAGAGTCCAATGGTCAGAGAAAACTCTTAGGCCAAGAAATGGACACAATGCCATGTCAAAGTCAGCTACCTACATGACAATGTTAAGGTCCAAAGGGATATGGGTGGTGCATAAAAACATTCATATTGAAAAAAAAAAAAAAAGCATCTCCTATAATCTTGATCTACTTCCCTAGGCTTTGTATTTCTGGCTTTCAAAAACACTTTGTGTCTCCAAAACTCACTTTATCTCACTGCTTACTCTCATGCATGGTTTTCTTCCATATTCCTTCCAGACTTTCAGAGACTGATCTATTTCTTTAGCTTCTGAAGAGTACTCCCTGTTCTCCTGAATATGCCCACTTATCTCTAAACTTCGAACAGCTCTTTCAGTCCCATCCATGCATTTAATTCTACGTCTCATCTTCTTCCTCCAGAGGGACATAATCCTGACAAAGTTATAAGTCAATGTGTGTGTGCCACATTTATGTTGCTCATAAACAGGCCAATTATAAACAATTAGATCTGGAGTATATCTTTTGTTCTTTCAAGCGGTGCAGGAAGTAGAGGAAAAGATAGGACTCTGGGCAGACAATATTTTAGTGTATTGGGCTGGGCCCTTCAATATCCAACAAAATGATCACCACCTTTGGAAATGATAAACCATATCAAACAAGAGTGCCATGGGTGTAAGGGCTCGTTTGTGCCCAATGTGTAGGAGAAAGAAGCTAATGAGTGTTCTTAACCCCAAATCTATCACCATCACTACTGAACAATTAACTCCTGCTATTCATACATAACATTCAACCATTTAAAGTGAAATTACATGTATATAGCATGCACCACTGTAGCAAGTCAACATATATCTTAGATAATTTATACATAATGTCATCTCCTAGTTTTCTCCAGTTCAATGGACTGAATCCTAGTGATTTATTCTCTCTCAAAAGTCTCAGCATACCGGTCTAAACTATTCTGATAGTTGATTTTGAGAGCCTCTATCATATGTGGTTGCCATTGGTCTTTCACTGGCTACATAATTTTTCAACTATCCACGGATCACGTCTGCAAGAAAACTCCCAAATCTCTGAAGGCAAGAATTTTCCACAATCCAGACACTTCTTGCTTCTCACAATGTCAGTGAAATTTAGTTCAGCGAGTCTTCCTTTTCTGAGCTTTTCAGGTTTTTCTAGGTCCAACAACGGCCTTGAAAAAAGTGAGAAAGTGTTACCAGCAAGAAGCTGGTAAACATGACAGGTCTCAGGGCAGAGCAGTGCAGGGGGTGACACAGTTGACACCATCGTCCCAGATAACGTAGGAGGGAGAGAGGCAAAAGGAGACCTCTGTGCTCTGGGCCACGGACACAAATTATATTATTCTATATGTGAGAGATTATAGCTTATTCCAAGAATTAGAATCAAAGACTTGACACGCTGAGTTTATGATATTAGCTACACAGAAACCGTATCTCAGCCTTTGGCAGATTTTACTCCCAGAACTTTGTACAATCAGTGCTGTTAAATTTTCTTAATTACACTTGGCAAAACAATCATCAATTGCTCATTTTCTACTTTAAAACCTTTCCTCTGCCTAAGTGGGGATAAAGACATCCTTTCACCCATCCCTCTAGCTAAAAACCTCTAAATGATCCTTAATTAGAGTTAAGGTTTATAGGAGCAATAAAAGATAATACAGTTGAATTTCACAAGAATCTATGGATTACATCTTGTATTTCTTAGTTGGGACCACTATATGTCAATACTTTCATAGAATAACAGATCTCTGCAAGGCATTGGATCTTACTTAAACTAATACATGATTATCCTCCTCAACCAAATAACAACTATTATGCTTGTTAATGTTTGTGCCAATAACTGTTGTTTACTGATGGGAGGGGAAAAAAAAAAACATCCTAGTATATGGCATGGGTATAAACAGTTAAAGCTATGTATTTATTTTTAACTCACATGAATAATATATGAATTAGTACTCATTGTAAAAATATACATATTTATAAAGACAAAAATATATACAAAACAAAGCTAAAGATCTTTCCCTCCTTCCCTAATACCTTTTTTCTCATAAGAGGTTTAAAAATTAGCAGTTTGGTTTGAGTCCTTTCAGACGTGCATCATGCATGTAAATATAGGATTGCACATGATCTGACTCTGTCTTTACTAGATTTTTAAGTTAAAAAGTTATTATATACTTATTATGACATGTGAAATAATTCAAAGATGCTTAATGAAAAAAAAAAATGATTCAACTCCCCCATCAACCGTCCTTCAGGGCCAGACCCCTACCATAAGTGGTGTTCATTGTCTTAAGTGTATCCTCTCACATTTTTCTCCTTGGTCATAGACTTATAGATACATATACATATCCATGACTTTTTTTTTTCCAATATGAGCTATTATGTTCACATTTCTCAACAACTCAGCGGGCCTTTAAGTGGCTATTCTTCCAATTCACCAGATACTAATCTAATGCACTGCTTTAAACGTATCATAGTCCATTGGATAGATGTGCCATAATGATTCACCCATTCTATTACTGCGGGATATTCAGTTTATTTCCAAATTATTGCCATTATACATAATACTAAAAGAGGCACTCTTATACACTGATCCTTATGTATTGCAATCTGATTTCGGGGGGATAAATTCTCCAAAGTCTGAGTGCTATATTAAAAAGTACATACATCATTTAATCATACTAATATTATTTGATTACACTGCAAATTTTTGAAACAATTTATATTCCTTCAAAACATGTTATGACAACGCCTGTTTCTCTACATTCTACCCATCATGGCATGAAATTAATTTTTCCCCAGTCTATGGATGAAGATATAATTTCATTATTGTCTTTATTTGCATTTATCTGACCATTAGTGAAATTGAGTATATTTTTATATTTATTGGCCATTTTGGATTTATTTATTCTGTGTATTATCTAAGCAAAATCTTTGGTAATTTTTCTATTGATTTTTTTCAATATAAATTTGAAAGAACTTTTTTTGCACAAGGAATTAACTCTTTGTCATACATTAACACATATTTTCCCCACTTTATCACTTGTCTTTTGATTTTATGTTATTTGTGCTATAAAATATTTTAATTTTAAATAGTCAAATATGTTTTATCATTTTCTTTACAGATTGTCTTTTTTAAGAAATCCTCCTCTGCCCCCAAATTATACAAATAATCAACTTTTGCTCTTATGTTTTGCATTTGTATGTTTTACATTGAGATATTTAGTTAGTCCATTTAAATTTAGATATTTGATCTATTGATGGTATGAGGCAGGACATGGCTCTTTCAGATGAATTGCTGATTTTTGTGAGCTCTATTTATTTTATTTTTAATTCATTTATTTGAGAGAAAGAGTGTGCGTGCATGCCCACGAGCCAGGGGAGGGGCAGAGGGAGAAGCAGACTCCCCACTGGGCACAGAGCCTGATGCAGGACTCGATGTGGGGCTTGATCCCAGGATCCTAAGATCATGAACTGAAACAAAGGCAGATGCTTAACCAACTGAGCCACCCAGGTGCCCCTGCCAGCTCTATTTATTAAATAAAACATTCCTCTTTGAGTTCATTGAAATGCCCTTCATTATCTATTATATTCCTATGCAAATGTAGATTTATTTCTGAATTTTCTGTTGTTCCCCAAATTTGTACACTGCTGCACTGAAGCCATGGGCTTTACATTAGAGTTGCTCTGAAAAAAGTTTTAACATTTGGTAAGGCAATTTGCTCTCTCTACTCAGCCATTCTTTTTGTCAATATTTTCATGCTTATTTGAGGTGTCTATAAACCTGTCAATATTAAGTTAATTCTGCTAATTGAATAGAGGCCTGATAGATATACACTCTCAATATAGAAATGTCTGCCAGAATTTCGCTGATAGATGATAAATAGAAAATAGAAATATAGACAGATGATAGACAGATTTTTTTCTTGCAACTATACTACCAATTATTTAAAAATTCTTTAGAAATATCTTCTGCATTGTTGATACTCAGTGGCATGTCAGGAATCCAGGAAAAAAGGCATCTCTAGGAAAGAAAGGGAAGTCCATCATTGTCAATTTAAAAGGCCTAACATGCTATATATATCATCAAAAATATTATCTCTGTTAATCCTCTCAGTAGCCTGTGAAGGAGGCTGAGATTATTAAACCAATATTATAGATGAGAAATAGAGGCTTATCACAAGTATTAAGTAACCTGCCAAAAGTTATTGAACTAGTATATAACAGTCAGGAATAAAAATGGACTTCATCCCTTCACTGATGTTACCTCCCCTATGCTCTATATTGTGTTTGTTGTAAAACAAAGATTCATAGGAACAACCAAATTTTAGTCAACAGGCTATATATAAAACATAGGCAGAAGTGAGAATTGAAATCATGATCACTGGATAGGTTGGTATCCCAACATAATCTGATCAAAGTAATATTCTGAATATTTAAGGTTATCCATCATTTCCCTCCAGAATTGTGGTTCTCAAATGGGGCTTGGGACCAGGGCAGGGAGAGACAAAGTCCCTCAGCTGATTCTGGTATGCTTCCTTCTTCCCAACTTGGTTGATAATCCAAGTTGGAATAATTTTATTCCAAACAAAATTAAACTAGTTATAATTACCAAGTCAGCCATTACAGGTAGTACTTTATACATATTTTAGGCAATTTCCCATATCTGCCTTGTAATCAATTAGCTTGAATAATTTTCTTATTCTTCATCCCCTAAGCCAGGGGTTCTCAAACATTAGCATGCATAAGAATCACCTGGAGGACTAGTTAGGCCAGGCATTTCTGAGACTAAACCCCTTTGCTTCCCCCTCCTCCTCTCCTCTGAGTTTCTGATTCAGTAGGTCTGGGTGAGTCCTGAAAATTTACTTGTTAGGTTTCAAGTGATGGGGCTGCTGATGGTCTAAAGCTCAGACTTTGTGAACTATACATCCCTTAAAGGAAAACACTGCACACACATGTGTAAGTGTGCTATGTGTGTGTAATTCATCTCTGAATTCTGCAAGATCCAATATAATGCTTTGAATAGTATTGACTCAGTACGCACGAATTTATTTTGAATCATGCTAGTGGGGTGATTTTGCAATATTCTAATGAATTGAAAATTGGTGACCCATGTAGACCAGAAAAACCCACTAATAAAAATATTACATTCCCAAACAATGAACCAACAGGCATTAATTTGGGCAGCTATCATCCATAGGACCATAGGATGCATAAGGGCTTGTCAGGGGAAGAATCTATTAAAGGTCACTGATTCATTCATCTCAGTTTTATTAAGGGCAAACTTGTGTAAACCCACTAAGTGGTATGTCACTATTGGTTAGTCCCTTTAACAGATACTTAAATTCCTAAAGATATATCAGTTCTCCCTTTTATATACTCTTAACCTGCCCTCTTTTTCTTCTTTATGACACTTACAATTTGGTTGTTTGCCTTCTATAGGTTTTTTGATTAATGCCTATCCCCCCGCACGTAAGTTCTCTGAAGACAGAACCCACGTCTGGTGTACGAACTATTGTATCCTCAGCATCTAGTACAGAATCTGGTACCTAGCAAGCACTCTATAAATATTTGTTGAATGAATATATGAAAGATGAATCAGATGTAAGATCCTATTTTAAGTGTCCCTAAGATCTACTAGAAGAAAAAGGTAAGAACAGTAAGAAAATTCCCTAATGTGGTTTTGAGTAGGGACATATCATTTATATATGAGAAGGCTTCCGAGAATATTATTTAAATAATTTGAGTGCATTGTAATTATTACCACCCAAATTTATGATACATATTTATTGGCTATTTATTTGTATTTACCAATATTTGTGTGTTCTTTTATTAAATTGTTTCGTCCTCTACTACAGTGTAATCCCTAGTTTAGAGATTTAGTGATTTAGTTTATCTTGCTGTAACTCTTGCACCTAAGTAATGCCTATACAATTTTTATTGGACTGAATGAATTTACAGTTAAGGTAAAGATATTCCAGAGACTGGTGCAAAAGTGGAAAATTGAGGGTCCTAGGGAGAAGAGATGGCAGCCCTAATGGATGATGATAAAGGCAAATGGACAGAAGTACTATATTGAAAAATAAGGATGGAGAATCAGATTCATATGAAAGAGGGATTTGAGTTTAGTAGTTTCATTCCTACTGCTGACAAAAAATTGTGGTGCCTCCCTGTCTCCATTTGTGGTAAGAAGGAAAAAGTGGCTTGCCACAATATCATTGGGGATGGCACAGTTGTCCTACCCCATGTGTTGAAAAAGCTGTTCTTACCTCTTTGAATTGTTTTGGCACCCTAGTTGAAAATCAACTGACCATAAATATGAGGGTTTATTTCTGGGCTCTCCATTCTATTCCATTATTCTATATTTCTACCCTTATGTTAATACCACACTATCTTGATTTCTAGAAGTTTGAGATCAGGAAGTGAATCCTCCAAATTTGTTCTTTTTTTAAAGATTATTTTGGCTATTCTGAGTCATTTATGTTTCCATATGAACCTTATCAGCTGTCAATTTCTGCCAAGTTAGCAGAATTTTGATAGGACTGCATCAGTTTGAAGGCTAATGATGTTTTAAATGCAGCATTCCAAGTTAGTCATGAATGTGGCAAACACCCTTGTCCAAGAACTGGTCTAAATTTGATTTCACCTCAAATTTAATTCAAGCGGCTGGAGTTAAGGAAGAACTGAAAAAATGTTTAGAAGAAAAATAAAACTTACTTTTCTGATTATAAAATCATACGTGATAAAGATAACAGGGAAAATTAAAAAAAAAAAGATTAAAAGAAGTCACAGTAACCTACAATCTTAATGCTACAGAAATTGCCATTGTTAGCGGTCTGGTATAATTTCTATCTTCCGGAGTAGTCAGCTTTGGATGTGGTAACAAATGGGCTCTGAATTTCTGTGGCTCATTATAAAACAAACACACAAACACACTTGGGTCTTATTCCAGTTAAATGTTGGTGATAATAGGTCAGTTGTGGCTCTGTTCCATGCATTTGCCAGGATTCAGGCCAGAGAGCTGCCATCAGAATGGACACGATGATCTGGTTAAGAGGAACAGCAAGAAGGCTACTGGAAGATTTTTGATGCTTCTCAAAACTTCTTCTTGATTGTAATGTTCATCATGCCCATTCATATTCCATTGGCCAAAACAAGTCAAGTGGCTAAGGTTGTTTGTGAGGTGTTTATGTGGTAGCATAGCAAGTCATCTAGCAATAAGAGGAGACTTATAATCCTCTTACGGGGAAAGGGTGGCAAATGACTGGACACAATAAAGTACTCCTCCATATCTTTCCTGGATATATGCTCTATTTTGAAATGCTTCATCCTGTTTCTTCAATCTTCACACTTATTTAAAAGTACCTCAGGAACTCGTTCTCCTATCCTAGATATAAGAAATCATTTCTCTCCAAAACTTGGACCAATTGCAAACTCAAAACATTCTAGGTTTAATTTAGATTTAAAATAAATAGAAATTTCTAAGGATTTTTAATGAACACATAGGACTATTGTGTATATTCAAGTCTGCCAGCTGCTACTAGGACTTATAAAAGAGAAGGAAAATGGGCAAATGCTATCCCTTTAAAACAACACATTAGATAATCCCCAAACCTAATCAAACCACTTGCAGGAGTGACAGCAAAGGCATTATTCATTGATTTGAACTTAATTGCCTTTGTTTTCACCATCCCATTTCAGATGGCAAAAATCAAAAGAAAGAAGGATAGAACACGTGTGACTTCATAAGTCTGTGGTCTATGCCTGAACAATCAAGGGATATATATGAAATAAATTTAGTAGTTTCTGCTGCTAGGACTCCTATAAATATAGAGTGATGCTTTTCCTCTAGCTACTCACGATATATGATTTCCTTTCACAGAAACACCAGAAAAAAACATTGCTTAGCACATGTGCCCTTATTAAAAATGGCATTTTATTTGCTACTTGCTATCTAACACCAAACATTTACATTTTATATGCCAGCCTAGAATTTCCTAAGAAAATTAAATAAAGAATACTTTATCGCTGACATAGGGGATTAAAAAACTGATTATGATTCCTGTTTAAAAACAAAAAACAAACAAAGAAAAAGAAAGAAGAGTACAAACTTCCCATTGATAAGATGCAGACTTCCCAGAGGCAATCTGTGGCAAATAGGCAACTGTCTAAGGGAAAAGTATGATTTACTTTAAGGTCAATTAAATTTACTGAAAATTTATGGCAAAGTTGAGTGGCTCTTTACTTAGAGAAAATATAGAGTGGTTGCTTTTAGTTAAAGAAGAAAATAGGGGCACCTGGGTGGCTCAGTGGTTGAGCGTCTGCCTTCGGCTCAGGGCGTGATCCCGGCGTTCTGGGATCGAGCCCCACATCAGGCTCCTCCACTATGAGCCTGCTTCTTCCTCTCCCACTCCCCCTGCTTGTGTTCCCTCTCTCGCTGGCTGTCTCTCTCTCTGTCAAATAAATAAATAAAATCTTAAAAAAAAAAAAAAAGAAGAAAATAGGGTATTTGTCAACTTCACTAAGAAATTACATTTTGCAGAATCACCTCCTTGTATGCTTCAGGTGAGAGCTGGCCAACCCAGAGATTCACAGGGCTTGGAAGGTGAATGTAAAGCAGCAGCCATTTTCCTCAGAGAGTCATCATGGTTAGGTGGGGTGAGAGACAAACTCCCCAGGAGGTTGAGTCAGGAGGTTCCGGCTGATCCTCATTCTCTCCTGCTGTTTGTAGCTCTTCCTCTTTACAGTGGCCCAAGCCAACAGCGACTCCAGGTCCAACCATAAACACAGAGGCAATAGCCTTCCGATATCAGTTCTCCTTTGCAGTTCCATTCTGGCAGCTGGACATGCCTGGTTTCCTGTAATCCCTTGGAAGCTCTAACGTGTCCACCACTGTTTCAGGAGGGCTGGTGACTGTATTTTTGCTGCTTTCACCAGAATTCTGTAAGACCTCAATTTTATGATTAATTCTTTATTCCATAATATACATAGCAGTTTTGCTTCCCTGAATGAATCCTGCCTTATACCTGGGGTTTTCAGAGTTGAAGAAGATCTTAGAAGTCTCCTAGCATAACCAGAGGCAAAGAAGGGTCTAATAGTAAGAGAACCTAGTGGGAGAGGTGAGAGCCTTGAACCATGGGTTGATGACAACTTGACCATAAAAACTGGGTTCGCTCTTTCATTGCCTTCTCTATACATTTCACAGTTTTGATTTCAATCTACTTCTTCTAGTCACTTTCTATTTGACTTTTAGCATTCATGTCGACATGTTATCATTAAAAGTAATGTAGTCAAACCCATGGGAAAATGTGCTCAAAGAGAGCAAAAGATCCCCCTACTACTCAGATAACATTTCTGCCTACTACACTGTCCAAGAATCTCTGCAACAAGTATCTCTAGCAGATGGCCAGGGGGATCTCTGCTTTTAACTCCTGAAAAGACAGGATTTTGAAAAGACAGGATTTTATTAGCTCCTGATAGCAGTTCACTCTACTGTTGGACTAGATGTGCTTGAGGAAGTTAGTTGAAGAATTGAGCTAAACTCTTCCAGCCTCCTTGTAATTTTTGTGCACTGGTTCTAGTTTATCTAGGAAGTCTACTTGTCTGCTCTCTCTGATATTTATAGAAATAGAAATAGAAGTGTATATCACATCTCCAAATTGCTAAAAGTAGCTATCATTTCTTCTTATTTATTCTTCCTTATTTGGGGGTAAACATAGCCAGTTATTCCAAAAGTGTTAATTTTCTCTTCTTCCATAAAATTATGTGTATATGTATGTATGTGTGTGTGTGTGTGTGTGTGTGGAGAGAGAGAGAGGGAGGGAGAGAAAGAGAGAAAGAGAGACAGAGAAAGAGAGCGAGAACATTATTTTTATAACACTAGACATAATGGAAAATTACAATGAGAATGAAGTCTTTATTTTTGTTCAATAAAAATCCAAGGGCCTAGTCCTTAATTTCTTCAGTGTTTGCCTAAGTACTGTTACTATTTTCTTGAGGGTTTTCACTCTATAAGACCACTGGGCTGTGACCTTTGTCAGAAACTCACAAGGCAGTCAGTTGGTAGAACTGGAGGCCATTTTGAAAAAAGAGACAATTTTCAACTGGCATTTAAAAAAAAAAAAAAAGAGAATATATCCCCAGCCCATTGGGGTCTCCATGTGAGCTAACCTTCACCCCAGAAAAGGCACATAATATAAAATTTCAGGGTGCAAAGTTTCAGGATTATGCCACAATTGGATGGGACATTGGAAAGAACATGATTTTGCATCTACAGTTAACAGTTTTACAACTACAAAAACCTATTTTTCACCAACTGGCAGTCAGCTTGTATTAGACACATGAAAAGTATCATTTCTATTGTAGAAAATTTGCTCTATCAAGAATTCTCAATGAGAGTATATGGACTGAAAAGAAATGTCAGAATTCTGAAAAAAGCATTGTATTCAAAGGAGAAAATGCTAGCAAAGAGCAGTTCGAAATTCTAAATCTTTGCTAACTTGTAAAGAGTGAATCACAAGACTGCTGAAGTCCAATTCTCAAACTAATTTCTTGGATTGAAATAATCAATAAGGAAATGACAGCTTCTGTGTTGTAAATACATTGCTATGATTTCCAAAACAGTTTTATCTTCAGCTTCATTCTTAAAAATGCCTACAGTTTGACACTGTGATGAAGAAACATTTCACTGACTCAAGGATTTCTCCATGACTTCAAGGATGGGAGAGTAAGAAGCTACTTGAGTTAGAATTACCAGGGCCTACACTCAGTTCTGTCACTCTTGCTAGTCCATCGTGCTTTACCTCACTACAAAAGAGCCTCCAAACTGCCATCAGTGATTTAACTAAAACATAAATCTGATCACATGAAAGGTTTTCTTAATGATCATCAATGGAATCCCTCTGTTGAGCAGAAATATGGACACATTGTTTGGTTATGTGTCAGTCCTCCCCTCTTCCCATTAATTCTGATATCTTGAAAACCTATGGTTTTCCTGATAGAAGGCAGATAACCTTCCACTTTGGGTGGGTGGTCCTTAATTCTAACAATGAGGAAAGAGAACTAGACTGAGGTGCAATCCTGAGGGTTTTACTTTGTCATGCCAAGAAGGCTAGGTGTGCGAGTGGTACCAGCAGCCTGGCTTCTGCCCAGGACTTCTACGACGTGGCTCAACAGCATCTGTAGAACTATTTAGAGGGTATTGTTCCAGATATGACCTCCCTTTCCATAACTTCTGGACTATGTCCCACTCCAGCACAAGTGGCTTTAAAAAACAATAATTATATATGTTTAGAGTCTATAGATACACACACACACACACACACACACACACACACACACACACACACACACATCTTATCCAAGGCACAGATGGTTTGAGGTATAAGGAAATACATTCTAGTAAACTGAGTGCAATTTCTCAACAGAAAGCTACAATTCAAGGGGGAATAAGCCATAGAGTTTGGGGACATGCCATCTTTAAAAGAGTAAGAGGATCCATGTAGAAGTCAACTGCTTCTACCAAGGTTTCTACCCATCCTTCTTGTGGTTACAGCACCTCAATTTTCCTTAGGAAGCTGTTCCCTTCCATATTTAGTCCATATGATTCAGAAGGAGTTAAACCTTTCCTACTCCCAGCTTCAGAGATGGGCATACAACCCAGGCCTGTCCAATTAACTGTGCTCTAAGCCTTTGGTCGGGGCTTGGCTCAATAACAATTATGTGACTCAGCACTATGACACTCAGTTCTGAGATTTTTATTGGAACGAGTAGGAAAAAGGAATTTAGACCTCAGTTGTAGTGAGAGAACGTTAGTCTTATGGCATTGGTTGGCATATTTTTCCCGTAAGTGACCAGATGGTAAATATTGTCAGCTTTGGAGGCCATAAAAATCTTTATCATAACCATTCAACTCAGACATTGTAATGAGAAAACAGCTATAGATAATATGTAAGCAAATGAGCATTGGCTATGTTCCAATAAAACTTTACGAATATTGAAATTTGAATTTCATATAATTTTCATGCATCATGAAATTTTATATTTGTATAAATATTTGTAACCATTTATTTATATTTTTAATTTTTAAAAATATTTTATTTCTTTATTTGTCAGAATGAGAAAGAGAGAGAGAGAGAGTGAGCACACAAGCAGGGGGAGCGGTAGGCAGAGGGAGAAGCAGGCTCCCCGCTGAGCAAGGAGCCTGATGCAGGACTGGATCTCAGGACCCTGGGGACATGACCTGGGCCGAAGGCAGATGCTTAACCAACTGAGCCGCCCAGGTGTCCCTATTTTTAACCATTTAAAAATATAAAAATCATTTAGTAGAGAGCTGGATTTGGCCAGTAGGTCATAGTTTGTCAATTTCTCTTCTAAGGATTTGGAGAAACAGCAGCAAATAAGACGAAGTTTCTACTCAGGGAGCCTACATTCTAGTGGAAAAGACAGACAATAAACAATTAAGAGGATATATTTGAAGATAAAGTCAGCAAGATTTGCTGATGAAGTAGATGTAATAACAAGAGAGAGGACAAAAAGAGACAGGGAGAAAGGCAGAAAAGAGAGAGACAGAAGAAAAGTCAAGGATAAATCCAAGGTTTTTTGCCTTAAGCAACCACATTAATAGGAGTGCCAATTAAAAAAAAAAATATTTGAGAGAGAGAAAGAGCATGGGGGTGGTGAGCAGAGGGAGAGAGAGAAGTAGGCTCCCAGCCAATCAGGGAGCCCCACATGGGGCTCGATCCCAAGACCCCGAGATCATGACCCAAGCTGAAGGCAGAGGCTTAACTGACTGAGCCACCCAGGCACTCCAATGGGAATACCAATTTATAAGATGACAATATGGGGAATGGTGAGCTTTGGGTGAAATTCATAGGTTGTGTATGTGTGTGTGTGTGTGTGTGTGTGTATGTGTGTGTGTGTTTTGTAAACATGTCCTGCTTGGAATGCCTGTTAGATTTCCAAGCAGACATACTGAATAAACAGTTACATGCATGAATATGGAACATGGAGAAGAGGTAGGGACTGGATTCTTGAGAACATAAATCATTTTAAAATTACTTAGTAAGTAAATGGAGAAGAAAAAAAGGTACCAGAACTCAGCTCCAGAGAACTCCAATGTTTAAAAGAAACCAGCAAAGAAGGAAAAAATGAGTGGCTAATGAAGTAAGAAAAAATAACAGTGAAGAATGCCCAAAGCCAAAGGAACAAGGTATTAAAATAAAATGACCACGCTGTCAATATTGCTGCAATGTGGGCTAAGATAAGGTGAGAGAAATGGCAAGACGGAATTCATCAGTGACTTTAACAATTGTATTTTGCAGTGGACTCAGGAGTCCAAGAAAGAACGGTTGTGAGGAGGTGAAGAGATAACAGAACAGATTTTTTGAGAAATTTTGCTCTAAAGGTTTGGAGCAATAGTTGGAGAGGCACATGGAAGTAAAGGATCTTTTTGTTCATTTTGTTTTGAAGATATGAGATATTCCAGTTGGGAGAAAAGACAAAATGGATGAGGCAGAAGCCACTCATCGAGGGAGAGAGGACCAGGGATTCAGGGAGGTAAAGATGTAGGGATATTGCTAGACTATTAGTTCGAAGATGAAGTTCTCTTTTAATGGCTTCTATTTTCTCAGGGAACAGTTGAGAGTAAGTGGATTGGGGTAGAGTTTCATGTTTTGAGAAGGGGTAAAGTGGTTGTTTTGATAATGGGGGAGTGGCAACTAGAGAAATGTGAAGAGACTCTAGCAGACTGAGTGCCTTCTCAAGACCAGAGAGAGTGGTTGTGTGCTTTTCCCAGCCATGTTTACCTGCCTGGAAACAAATGGGAGTAGGCAGGAAGTACGACTTAATCAGAGGTGGATTTTCATCTGGGTGATTTTGATCCCTTGACTAAGGGAGCTGAGGGTGTGTTCTCTGGAGAGATCATCACGATGGCTTGTGAACTCCATAATAGGGGAATGTGAACATGAAGAGGAGGATAAATGGCAAAAAGTGGTAGGCTTACTTGTAGACTTGTGTGGAGTTAAGAGCTTGTTGGATTCAATGAATGAGCTGCAAAGAAGGGGTGGTAGTCAGAATGGGATGCTTAAAACTTCTATTGCGGAGCTGGTACAGTGATTGCAATGGCAACATTGAGAGGAGTATGACTATGACACTGACAGGAGTATGACCATGAGACTAGTGACTGAGGCTGAGTAGAGCAGAAGATAACTGAAGTCAGGAAGGTCAAGGGACTCAGGCACTCAGGGGATGGGTGGGGTGGCCAAAAACTCTCAATTCTTGTTGAAGTCACCAAGAATTAAGATGGTCATCATGGGGAAAGAACAAAAAAATGACAGGCTAAAATTTCCTATAGCTGAGAGGAAGGAACCAAGAGGAGAATAGGTTAACTTTGGATAGACATATAAACATAGGTTGGGAGGACATATAAACATAGCTTTCAAAGGAGCTGATTTTTTGTTCCAAAAGAAGAGGAACAGCAACATCTGAAAATGGTTTTGGAAGCAGGGAGTTTGCCTTCCTTTCCTCTAGGTCCTGTGGAATATGATATGTGGGAGGTAAAAAAAAAAAAAAAAAGAAAGAAAGAAAGAAAAAGGGAAAAAAGAAAAAGACTCAGGTGACAAGCCTGCAAGGGAAGCAAACCCTTAGGGAACATCCAGGCTTTGCTCAGAACAAGAAAGGGGAAGGAGTTCAGAGGAGTTACTAACTTGTGACCAATAAGGTCACAGTTGCTCCCAATAGGTCCTGATAATGTCTGGAACAGCTAAGGGAAAACATGTATAGTCTGGAAAGCAGTGACATTTTGAGAAAGTAGATTTTTTTTTTTTGTATGTATCTCTCAAACATCATCTGATCAATTAAAGAATTTTGTAGAGAAAAAGATAAAATAGCAGCTTGTATCATCCTATTATCACCTCTGCTATCTTCAGCAGTCAACCTTTCTATGCCTGAGTTTGTGCCTTTTTATCCTACTTCTCTGGATAGACACTGGGAGGAAAACTGGTGATGCCTCTGGGATGCTTAGGACAAAGGGTCCCTTAGAAAGCCATGTAAAGATCTGAAGACAATGCAAGAAGAGGAAACTCAAAACACAAGCCGGAAGTGCAAGACAGCTTCTATTATTTTCCAGAACCTTTAGTTGCTTTAACTTTTTCCCAGCTGGCTGATGGCAAATTCCATGACTCTGTTCTGCTCCAACTCTTAGATTGATTCTTTTCTTATGATTCCCTAGGACCTGATAAACTCCCCAAGTTTCCTTTTTATGGAGAGTGCTGGAATGTCCATAATTAGTTTTCTCATATAAAACCAAAGCATACAAATGCTCAGTGTAAGTTGGAAAGGAAAAATCTGGGTAGCCAGTTTTCCGGGGGGCCCTTCTCCTCATCAAGGCTCTGAGTTTACCCTACTCCCCTCAAAGCCTCAGGAAACTCTTCAGAGGCCATATCAGCTCTTCAAATGCCATAAAAAGAGCCACTTCTGTAGTGGCATCTCTTCTAGGATACCTCTAGTGTGCCTACCTGAAATTCAGTGATAAAAGGAATCATTAAGAGAAAGACTAGTTAGTAGCACCTATGAGAAAAGACACCTAGATATCTGAAACTTAATGTAGGCAAGGCCCATAAAAATGCAATGTGAGCCTCCAATTTCCTTTCCCAGGACCGCAAAGGGATTAATCAAATCTAATCAGAAAAAGTGTTTCAACCACTCTAGAGGAAGAAATCAGCCATTCTTGGTGTAAAATATATTTTTCCTCTATTCATCTACTTTAAAAATATAAATGGCCTATACCAACCTTCAGAAAAATGATTTACCACACCACTAATACTAATCCTTTACATTCATCTAGTGCTTTACACTTTCAAGAAGCTTTCACATATGTTATTTCCTAGCGTATTAGATCCTGGGACAAAAATTATGGTTCTAGAAATGAAACAACTTCTTCCTCTACTCCCTCACCCTTGGATATACTGATTTTTCCCCTTAATATCATGAATTAGAATCATAAGATCTTTTACCTGTGGACATCAAGCTTACACTATTAACTTACAAAGAAAATTCATAACTCTTGTTGACTTAACAAGAAAATAGAATGGACAAGTGGGAAATAAAGGTGAATTACAAAGGAAAAAGGGAGCTAAAGCATGTGATTTGTCCTTTGTTAACCTGTTCAACTGAAGAGAGTTTAAAACAACTCAAGGTCTGTTTTGTGTAAATTCCTTACTACCTTTAATAACTTAATAGAGTAATTGAATGCACGATTGCTCCCTGTTCTGGCAAACTGCCACAAAACCAAAATCTTTTGTCTCTTCCAAAACACTGTAAACATCATTAAAGTGCCAAAACCTATAAAGTACTTTTATGAAGTAATTTGCAAATTTTATGGACTTAATAAGGTCACAGCAAATTTTATCCTGAGCTACCAGGTATTGCATTTCATTCATTCACTCATCATTCATTCATTTGTTCATTCATTCACCCTTTCATTAATTGGTTCATTGCTTATCCTACTGGGGGGGGGGTGGGTGTCTGTGTATGAAGCTTCACGTACTTAATTCTAAAGACTGGATAGATAATAGACCAAGAAATAAAAAGGAATAGATTTAGAAAGTAATAAACAAAAAATATAATAGTAAACATCCCACCTCTACTTTTTTAATGTAAAAATGCTAGGGAAGGAAAGAATGCCCAAAGTAGGAATATCGGTGATGAAAAGCATATTTGTAGTTCTTTCTCAGAGAGCCCCTTGAAGCTGAAAAGTGAAGTCCCGTGTCACTACTGCGATAGTTGCTATTGAAAAAGATAGTTGCTAAATGATAATTATAATAAGCAATACTTCTTAGAATCCATGGAATAACCACATGAGTAGAAGTATAACTGGAACAAACTTAATGTATTTGATATTAAAAATACTCATATGTGGGGCACCTGGGTGGCTCAGTCAGTTAAGTGTCTGACTCTTGATTTTGGCTCAGGTCATGAACTCAGGGTCATGGGATTGATCGAACCCCACATTGGTTTCCGAGCTCAGTAGGGAGTCTGCTTGAGATTCTCCCTCTCCCTCTCCCTGTGCTCCTCCCCTGACTTGCATGCGCGTGCTCTCTCTCTAAAATAAATAAATAAATCTTAAATATGTGTGCGTGTGTGTGTACATATATATTAATATAATCTGGCTTAATAATATACTAACTAAAAATCTTTTCTAAGGAAATAATTGGAAATTCAAACAATGATTTATTATAAAGATATTTATCATAGCGTTAGCAACAAAGCAAAAATGATTCAATTTAAACATTCTATATATAGAAATATTTAATAAATTTGTACTTTCATGTAATAGAATCTTACGCAGCCACTAAAACAAAATTTATGAAGAAATGCTAATGATATTGGGAAATGTTAATGATAAAATATTAAGGAAGGCAAAGGCACACAAAATTGTGTAGTTAGTACCATAAGTATTTAATATATATATGTGTGCACACATACACACACATACACAGAAGCCTGAATGTTTATATATTGACTTTGATTGTTTCTAAGTGGTAAGATTATAAATGATTATTATACTCTGTTAGCCTTTTAAAATAGTTTTCTTATTGTATATGTATTGCTTTTATAATCATGGAAAAATATTTCACAAAGGTAGCTCTCCTTTACAAACATATATTCTGCCCACAATGTTTTCCTAAAAGTACCTAGTGGTCACAGCATCATGCTTCTAAAATAAGTGTCTTCCCCTCCCTTGTTCTTCCACTTTCCTGGATGATGTCTTAGTCTCTTCACTAGCCTGTGGTGGTCACTGTGTTGCTACCCTCTGAAGTACTCCGTCTCCCACGAGGAGTCTAAGCCAATCACGGGCTGCTGTCCACTCACCCTCTAGACAGAGTTGGATTCGGAACTGAGCAGGTCAAGGTCAATTTAGGACAAAAAGACATGAGGAGTAGTTTACTTGATGTAACCGAGAAAGTGAAGGCAGTCATTTTTTACAGTGGACAGAAACAAGGCTGCGGGCAGCCCTCTAGTGAGTGAGAGAAACCAGCCTCGTGTTGAAGATGCTGCTGTAGGGAGCAGAGCAGTAAATTGTGCCTCTTGAGAAAATTTTGAGAAACTAAATTAATCAGCCCTGAAGTCTGTCCTAACTGGTTTTCCTAATCTGTACAATAACATGCCTTCCATTTAAGCCAATTTGAGTAGGAAATGTTATTTTCTGATGGATGCTCCCTGTAATTTATTCTCTAACATTAAGTGCCTTCACTCTTTTGATCAAATTGAGGAGAGAACTACTGAAGGACGATTATTCACAGAACTTACCTTTCATGCTTTATCGTTTATTACATCTGCGAGGAAATTAAATGCCCACCTTCCTCCCATAAACTCTAGAATTTTTTCATCATTTTATTATGAAAATTTTCAAACACACTAAAGTAGTTGTAAGAATTTTATAATGAACCCACCTAGAGTCTACGATTAACATGTTACTATACTTGCTTTTACAGTTTCTATTTATCCTCTTTTTACTCATCAATTGATTGTATCTTTTCATTCCATATTTTTAAGAAATCCTTCCATCTTCTCATCATCATAAAGAATTGATTCACATTCTACTGACTTATTTAAATATTCAATTGCAATGTAACTTTTCCTGTATTCATCTCTTTTCTTTGGCTAGATGACAGGAGCCTTAAGGGAAGGTGTTGTACATTTTTGCATTGCTTCCATGTGGATGCCTGCTGTCGATAAATATGTAAAATTGAAATGCACTTCCAGTCACTAGAATACATTGGATTTGGGTGACTTATTGTATTTTTATGGCAAAACAAAGACACAAATGGTACTTCAATAAACTACAAGTTCTGGACATGCCATTTGTTACAGTTTTTCTGGTTATATTTTCTGCATCAAACTCTAAAAGCACACTTTTTTTTTTTTTTGGCTATGAAAATGAACTGGGCTGAAAACAAATTTATATTACAAATATCTCTTTAATAAGGGATCTAAACATTAGCTCTTGGGTTTTCCCAGGCTTCTTTCTTTCCTTCTTTCTTTCTTTCTTTTTTTTCTTTTTTGTGGTCGACTTTTATGAATCAAATTACTTTTTAAAGTATTCTTTCCCTTGAAAACATCTTCATGGGAAGAATTGGTGCAAAGACCCTTACTTCAGTCCAGCTGAATGAACTAAACAAAGCCAGAGCTGGACTTAAGAGTATGAGAAACTTAAACATAAGATGGAATGTTGCTATTGATTAAATCCAAGCAGACCTGTTTCCTTTCTTTTCTTCCACCATGCTAAAGTGACTTTTCTAAAGCACTTTCTCCAAGTTAAGTCAAGCTACTGAGAAAAAAATGTGGGGTGTGTGTGTGTGTGTGTGTGTGTGTGTGTGTGTTGGGAAGATTTAAAATCTGAAATAATTGTGCAATCGTTTGCACTTACAACAACTTAATGCAGTTTCTTATTTTAAAAGATTACCTTAACTTATAATCAGCAGGTCATAAAGTTTTAGGAGTGTGTGTTTCTATGTAGTGGGAATGGCTGAGGTATAGCATCTTTTTAAATTTATATTTTATTTTAACTAATAACTTTGGTAGTAGTTGGAAATATATTTATAGTCTTGTAAGAGTCCTTAAATGTAGATAGCTTTAAGTTTATCTTTATTTTCACTGCTCCTTCATGAGGTTTATTGTTTGATTTATTCTTTTACAGATATGACAGGGGAGTATTCAAATTTAAGACACATATGTTTGATTTTGAATAAAACTTCCAGGTAAAATGATACATATAATTCTTAGACTGCAGACTATGTAGTAGGATGACCAACCTCAAACTAGGAAGCTGGCTAAAAGCTGCCAGACTGAGGAATCAATTGATGGAAAGAAAAAAGGAGAAAAAAAAAAAAAAAGAAAGAAAGAAAAGAAAAATAATAGGACAATAATCTAAGCCATATTCTGCCTTAAAGAAAACATTTCTTCAAAAGCCCACACCTGGGAAAAAGGCCAAGGTGCTAAACTGGACTTAGAAAAGCAATGTCCTCCCCATAAGAATTGTTAGGAAATGTTTTATTCATTGGGATCACCCAGAGGTGAATGATTCCTATCCTTACCATCATCAATGATAGACCTCCACCATGTAGCTCAGAGAGTCGAAAATGAATTATTCCATCTGTGTTTAAATGTATTAACCATATAGTGATGGCTCTAACACAAATTGTTTTTGAAGATCACTAAATGGTACACCTGAAAACTAATAGTACACTGCATGCTAACTAACTATAATTTTTAAAAAATATTTTTTAAGACTTTTTAAGATTATTTATTTATTTATTTATTTGAGAGAGAGAGAGAGAGAGAGAGCAAGAGAGCATGAGCCGGTGGGTGGGGCAGAGGGAGAGAGAGAAGTAGGCTCTCCACTGAGCAGGGAGCTCGACGTGGGCCTCGATCCCAAGACCCAGGATCATGACCTGAGGTGAAGGCAGATGCTTAATCGACTGAGCCACCAAGGCAGCCCAACTAACTGGAATTTGAAAAAAAAAAAAAAATAAATTAAAAAGAAACTTAAAAAAAGAAAAAAGATTTTAAAAAAATAAAATAAAAATCAGGCCAATCCTAGGCTCTATGAAAAATACCAGATTTTCTTCCAGTGAACTATCTCAAGACTCACATCTACGATTATTTGTTAATAAATAAATAATTATAGAAAAGTTAATCTCTTTAACAAAGCATATAATTATACTCATTGTATTCCATTTTATGTGTATATTTGCATCTTAAGGTATTACTTTATTATTAATTTTTTTTAAAAAATACAGCATTTCAAAGAGAAAAAAGATTTACCTTCCTTATTTTTAAAATCATGCTTATTATCTTCTTCTTAGTTACAAAATACATTCTCTCCCTCAAACAATGTTTTAAAAACAGAAGAAAAAGCAACTTCTAAGTAACAAGTAAGTGTAAAGAGAATCATGGTAACAGAAGAAATGAAACGAAATGTAACAGAAACCTGTTACAACAAAGTAGCCAACCACAAGGCATGTTTTACTGTGCTGAAATGTTATGTTATAAATTTTAGAATTTAAAACTTGAAGCACTGAATTTATTTTGAATAACAAACCCTAAAATCTTATTTTTCTTTCTACAGTGTTGATTTTAATTTATAGAACTGTCTTACTGTTTTTCTATGAGTCAGTATTTTTATCTTAATGTCTAAAAACACAGATTTGTTTAAAATAAATACAATGTAATTTAAATTTGCAAAAATCAACACTACCAGCAATAACTGGAAAAAGTACTGAGTATAAAGTACTTAGACAAATACTTTCCATCAATTTTCAAGTAGTACTCCAAGATTTTTTTTTCTCTCTTCTCCAGACATTTATTGATCACCTACTGTGTTTCAGGCTCTGTCGTAGGGAAGGAAGGCCATGAATATGACAGAGTTCTTAACCTCCAGGAAATCACAGATGAGGGCAAAAGCATTCAGATAAATTACATATCTTAAGATCCTTCAAAGGACTATCTTTTGGCTTAAGATGCCATCTGTTTTTTGGAAACTCTTGGCTGATTTAGTGAAATCAGATGTCTTGAATTCCAACTCACTTAAAAACATACAAATGGTCTAAATGGTTTCTATCTTTTTTATGTTCTGATCAAGTTTAAAGCACGTCAGTTGTGGTAATCTATCACCAACTATATGAAACTCCCACAACTGTCGTATTTAAATTCCATTGTCTATTTGATGCTCACATTTTTTTAATCATCTTTAGGAGTCAAAAGTTGTTTCAAAATGGGGCCAGAGTCATTTTCCAAAATGGCATTCTCGGCTATGATAGTTTTGAAAGTTTTATTACTTATTATCAAGTTGGTTGCTTGCTTATCATTATTTTTTTCTATTCATAAACTTAATAAAAGGATGTTTCTCTTAGAAAGAAAGAGAAAGGAAAGGAAAGGAAAAAAGGAAGGAAAGAAAGGAAGGAAAGGAAAGGAAGAAAGAAAAAGAAAGAAAGAGAAAGAAAGAAAGAAAGAAAGAAAGAAAGAAAGAAAGGGAAAGAAAGAAAGAAAGAAAGAAAGAAAGAAAGAAAGAAAGAAAGGGAGAGAAAGAAAGAGGGAGGGAATTGATGCTTACCCCAATAGAAAGCAGGAAATTCTCCCCATCCCTTCATTTACATAGCATTTCTACACTTGTTCTACACACATCAATGGTTCAAAGTCATTACCCACAGTTACTTTTGAGAGTGTATGCAATGTTAATACAAAACCTAATAAAGCACAGTCATCTAAAAAAAAAAAAAACTTTTAATAATGAATTTCAATAAACAATTTTTAAAATCCTTTTTCATATAATGATCAGTAATTAGGCAACTATGAGAAGAGAAGCATTTTTCCTCATATTACTGATGTTGGTCTTTGTCACATAATTTGATGTGACCAATGGAATGTGGGTAACCAATGGAAAGGATATTGTGCCAGTTTCAAGCCCAGGTCTTAAGAGGCATCTTTTGTTTTCATGTGTCCCTCTGAGACCTTCTAACTTCTGAAATGAAAATACCCTGCCTTGGATATCCACGGACCCCAGGTTGGGCCCCAGAATGTGGAGCAGACCAAACTCAACCCTTCAGCCTGAAGCAGAACCATCTCAGCTGGTAACAAATGTGTGAGTGAGATATAATGCTTATTGTTTTACACCAATAAAATTTTCATGGTGGTCTGTTATGCACTAATAGCTGACTAATACCTAAGTATTACTTAAAACTTTTTCCCCCAAAATATATATCTTATGTTATAAGAGAACTATTAAATAAAATCCATTTAAAAGATCATTTTTAGCAACTAGAAATAAACTATGAGGCATATAGCCATACATTATATGCTTAAATGAGAGAAAATAAAATTGTATATTAATTTCTTTAAAATAGTACTACAAAAGAAAATCAAGCTGATGTTATTAAAGGAAGACAAAAGTAATGATATTTCTTGATTGAGAACATAATGCAATCACACCACTAGCTTGCTTCCAGAGGAATGAATGCAGATGTTATTTTTCCATTATGAAATCTGAAAAGGTAGTCCAGCCATGCTGAGGCAATAGGAATTGAACGCTTCTGCCTAATCCCAAATTAACAAGATGATGTCAAGACTTCTCCTCACACACAGAAATGGTGAGGAAAACAGATCAATCTTTTTTAAAAAATTTATTTACATTTACAATCTACTTTGAACTACTGTACAAAGTAGCATAAATGGCTATTCATATAGTATCCATGGTTAATTTTATGCAAGACAAGACTCGATGTGCTACTTGGCTGTTAAAGTCTGTCCTCACACTTGTTCTGGCTTGCCAGCATCACTCAAGCTCGATTCAGTGTTTTTACACCACAACAACTCTCTTGAATAATCATAAAATTTAGCAATGAGTGCATGCAACGCTAAGGCCAAGGGTGCTGTTTTACAGAGTGCAGTGGAATCTTTAAGTCCTTGGATCTTGTGGAAACAGCAGCCCTGATAAGCAAAGCACTCATCTGCACATCTTTAAATGGATGGTTGCATTTGTCTGAACTGGTGGGGGACGTGGGGGTGGTGTGTGTGGAATGACTTATTCAAAACCAGAAAACATAAAAATGCTTAGAAAATGGCGGTTGTCAGTGCAAAGGAAAACGGGGAAGTTACCTAGCTGAGTAATCAGCACAGTCAACAAAAGAATAAAACTCATGAGCGGTTACTAGGAGACTACATTATAAGAATTTCAATGTGTAAGGGTTGAAAAACAAAGGTATTAGACTAACATCTAACTGGTAGGGCTTATATACCTCATCAAAAGTCCTAGTCAAGAGACTCAGTAATTATAAATTACACAAAATAATCCGAATCTGAGCAGGCCCCACCATCTATGGTTCCTACAGACATGGCAGTTCTGGGGTGGCCCCCCCAGCTCCTAGCTTTGCCTCCAAAATCACCTCCAAACATTTTTCAGTGCCCATCTTTCACGAGAGGGTTGGAGAAGTAGGTTATTTTCTCAGCTGCTACTTTGAAGAAGGTGCCAGGGTGTCAACTCTGATGGGTCCCCTCCTATGTGTTCTCTTTTAGGGTGCTGATAGGCACACACATCCACCAAAAAGGAGGCAGTGGTTTGTAGTGACTAAAACACTGGCCTAGAAGACCGATACTAACCACCCCTGCAAATGTAGACTGGGAGCTTTAGCTTCTATAAGCCTCAGTTACCTCACATATAAGGAAAATGAAAAGACTACAGGGGCCGAGGGCAGGCCACCTCAAGATGGACCACTTTGGCATAAAGATTATTTTGAGTTAAAAAGCAATCAAAACCCAGCAGACTCAGGAAAATCTCTTTATCTCCCGCACAACTGCCTAAAAGAAGGGCACCTGAGTGGTTCAGTGGGTTAAGTGTAGAACTCTTGATTTCAGCTCAGGTCATGATCTCATGGTCATGGAATCCAGCCCTGCATCAGGTTCCCTGATCACTGGGGAGTCTGCTTGAGATTCTCTCTCTCCTTCTCCCTCTGCCCTTCCCCCTGCTCATGCTCTCTCTCTCTCTCTCTCTCAAATGGATAAATAAATCTCTTGAAAAAACTGCCTATAAGCATTTCTATACAAGACCTGCTACAGGAAGAGGGCTATAACCATAGATAACTACCCGATGTTATGAACTAGGTATGGTAGACAGAGAAGAACCTAGCAAGGCTTTGCTCCTTTGATCTAAGTCCTCTATGTCCCATCATTTTTGAGTGGCCTGCCAAACATTTGTTTACTAAACATTTATTCTTTTTTATCTTCTGAATTGCACTCCTTCCCTTTAAAGTGCCAAACCTCTATCCCCTTCTTAATACGGGACGACATACATACTTCATTTTGCTTGTCTTTGAAATTTCCATGTCTGTGTGGATTTCTCATATGCATGAAATGATATTTGATTTTCTCCTATTAATCTGTCTCACATCAATTTGATTCTTAATCCAGCTAGGACCTTGATGGGGGACAGGACAGACTTGCTCCCCAACAAGACCACTGAAGGACAACTAACACTATTTCCAGTGGTAAAATTTTGGAAATGGAATCACGGTTCTGGATCATGGATTATGGAGCAGCTCCAACCTGTTAAAGATAGATTTGATTTCTCCTACTCTGCACACGGTATAGTGCTTATTTTTTTTTCCCTTATGGAATAACTGAATATTATCACTAATGGAGAAAAAACAGAGCAAGGGGGAATAGTTAGCTTGAGAAAGAAACGTTAAATTGTCATCCTGTTCAGGGAACATTTTACATAAGAGCAACACTGAGAGACATCTACACACACACACACACACACACACACACACACACACACTCTTCTAAGAATAATGCAAACATCAACTTTGTGAAGTACGTTTCTTTGAATGTGTGTACAACCTGCCCTAATACTTTTCTTTCAGAATGAAACATTGAAAATGTAATACTCTCTCCAAAGGGACTTCATTTAAAATATGAGCATCAAGTTAAAAATGGACAGCCACAGTAGACAGACCATTATTTCCTCAACTGGTCATATTAAATCCAATGTATTCTTTCTTAATAGGCAGCACTCTATTATTACATGTTCTGTCTATGTACAGTTGCAGTTCAATATCTGTATTTGCTTTCATTTCTGTGCCCCTCACAGAGGATAGTAGAAACAGGGAAGTAAGGAGAAAGCAAAATTGTAATTAAAATTTAGAGGGAGGAATTAAAGTATTTTCTGTTTCTCCTTTATTTTTTTTCCCTAACAGCATCATATATGATGATATTACAATTTTTTTAAAGATTGTATTTATTCATTTGACAGAGATAGAGACAGCCAGCGAGAGAGGGAACACAAGCAGGGGGAGTGGGAGAGGAAGAAGCAGGCTCCCAGCGGAAGAGCCTGACGTGCAGCTCGATCCCAGAACGTCAGGATCATGCCCTGAGCCGAAGGCAGGCGCCTAACGACTGAGCCACCCAGGCGCCCCGATGATATTACAATTTTAAGTTCTCAGAATTTATGGCCTCTGATGTTGAGGACCTTGTATTCCCTTTAAAGACTCTGCCATCTCCAGATCCATGGCCCTATCAGCTGTGGACCACTACCATCATACCATTCATCTTTCTGTTTTGACTAAATAAAGCAAATGAATGAACGAGTAAAGCAGACAGAACTTCATGAGTTATGCTGCTTCACATCATTTTAGAAATGAAGTATAATATAAAAAAATATATATACACCATGAGAACTAGCTGAAGATACTTCACTCAAATGCCATCTGCAAACAGATCTTAGTGAGTTGGAGCAGTGGTGGGTAACACTCAAGGTTTCTCTCTTGACAGTGCGCCAGGGGAACATTAGACACCACAGGGCAGGAAAGCAAGAATTACAAGGGTTGAGGAAGGAATCATCACCTGCTTCAAAGATTTACAGGACCCTTTGGCCCCAAGTTCTATTCTGTTTGCCAAGAACATATATCACTAGAATCAAATTCTTAGGAGGTCAAGAATTTGGTCTGTTTTGTTCACTGCTGCTTGCCCAGTGCTTAGAAGTATGCTTGACATATAGCTAGCACTCAGGAAACATATGTTGAGTGGATTAATAAATTAAAAAGAAAAAATAATTAGGTGAAGCATTAAGTTATTGTTCACTTGTTAGCTCAGTGTGGGAGCAGAGCAAAGCCTTCTCCTACTACTCCAAGAATTTATTTCAGCAGTATCACACCAAGTACATCATCTTCACAATCACTTTGCTCCTAGTACTCTTGGGAATTGGGGGGGGGGCAGTGTGGAAGTATAGTTGTCAGATAAAATACAGGATGCCCAGTTAACGTTGAATTTCAGCTCAATAATGCATAGCTTTTTTTTTAACATAAGTATATCCTGAATATTGCATGGTTTATATTATTTTTATACTAAAAATATTCAGGTTTTTTTTAGATAAAATTTTAATTTAACTGGGCATTCTCTCTTTGTATTTGCAATCCAGCAATCCACCTCTCAGTACTGAACAATCCAGCTATTCACTTTAGCCTCTTTCTGCTCAGGCCATTTACCCCTCAGTTGTTCCTATTTTCAGGATCTATGAGAATATGTGTACTGCCTCTCTCTCATGCACGAGGCTAACATCCATTTCACCAGAAACTCTCACATTCTTTGCCAGCCGATAAAAGGTATGTTATCAAGTTACTGCCAGAATGCCGGGCAAGCCCAAGACTGTAGTATCTATCCTTGCTCTGCCTCACAGGAGCAAGCTGCCTGCTCTCTACCTCTTCACTTTCTAGACAGGGGGCAGGCACAGTCCACAGTGTCCCCCTACCTGAAAAAGCAAAAATCAAGTCCCACAAGGAGTCCCACTGAAGCCTTTTGTTGGGCTCAGAATGAGAAACAGGCTCTTCCTACCCTCCTCCTCTTGGTCTCACAACACTCTGGGAATTGAAATTCATTTTGAGGCTTCCATGGAGACTTCCAATTTCATAACTTAGTGTACTTTATAACTGGACATCTGGCTTTACCTTCTAAGTCACTTCCCCTTCTCTTTTTACTCTATACAAATTTTAACATCATAAACAAATCCTCAGCAAAGCCAAATAGCCAGAAAGATACATACCTGGCCAAGAGCCATGGAAAAGGCCTTATTTTTAATCCCTCAGAAGCAGACCTCGAAACAAGTTCACACATGGGAGTGGCTTATTTGGAGGGTGATTCCAGGAAACAGTAGTAGGGGAACAGGGAAGTGAGACAGGCATGGGAGGGCAGCCAGTACAGTGTACTATCAAGTATATTGCCCTGTGAGCAACTCAAGCTCATTCCCACTGGAGAATTCTGGAAGACAACATGGGACATGCACTTCAGTTATCCCACCACCAGAAAGGTATGGAGGAAGCTAGGGTGAGTATCCACTGACTCCCGGTTGTCATGGAGTGGTGCCTTCAGGGCACCTAGCATTTAGGTCTTGATTGTGTGGGGGTGATAGGCTCCAGCTGCCAGATAAAAGCCCTGGGGCAGCGTCACAGCTATTCTAGGAAGCGGCATTTGCAGGTGAGTGCCAAGGGTGTGGGTGGGGCACTGACAGCATCCTGAACATTGAGAAATGAGGGTTGTCTTCAGTGTTGATTCTGGAGGTCCAAAGAAGGTAATAATCCAGGTATCGAAGGACATGCCATCACAAGCATCAGGGTCTTTTAAACTACATGCTGTAAAGACATTCTGCCCCACTTTTACCAGTAATGTCATACCATTCTGATTTTTTATTGGATCAATTTCTCTGAGTTTTCACCCATACAAGGTGCCTGCTACTCAATTTTAGCAGCAACACCCCCACATGAGTCAAAATCAGTGTTTTAATGAGGACAAGCTTTGTGAGCTGGCTCCACTGTGTATGAACTTACCCCTCAGATGAGATTCTCGTTCCCAAGAAGTTCCCATTACTCATGGATACACGGCTAGTGCATATTTGGTTGTTAGGTTCAAATGTAAACATAACAACTTCTCAAGTTTACCTGCATCGAAGACACAGTCTATTGCGTCCTGAGGAGTTAGCCACTTAGAATGTGTGCAGGGAGCTAAAAGGGGGCTCTGATGTTCAACTGAGCAGAACTTCAGGGATACTGTGACCTTAGCACATGATGCTATGGGATACAGGATTCATGATAGCTAGCTGACCTTACACAGTCGTGGGAAAAGCTGGAGAAACCAGAATCAAGGTGCTGGGGTGAAGTGGGAAGACCAGGGAAGTCACCACACCGTCAGTCTGTGTAGAAAGGGAAACCCACTTCTATGTGGCTGTTGCTTCCATAGGCTTAAAGGCAGGTCTCTGGTTGGGGGGCTTTAGGCCACGCTTGGTCAACAGGGTAAGCAGGTGAGAAGAAGAGCAAGATACGGAAGGAGAGAGTGAGGACAAGTAAGGACTTGCTGGCATCTCTATGACTTCTGTCACCATACCTAATAATGAAAACTTCAGAGAGCAATGACTGCTGCTTCACTTCTACCCTCCAAATTTCTCTTTTAGCCAACTCTAACCAGAATTGTACAGGGAAGGGGATTCCGGGAAATGTAATTCCAGTTTCTCCAAGCTCAAACATTACAGGGAAGGGGATTCCGGGAAATGTAATTCCAGTTTCTCCAAGCTCAAACATTACAGGGAAGGGGTAATTGCAGTTTCTCCAAGCTCAAACACTACACAAAGTACTCAGTTTCCTTATAACTCAATTAAGGAGAGCGATGCTAGCTACTTCCTTCACAAGGATGCAAAATGAACAGTATCAGAAGACACTGGGGATATGTATGTATTTGCCTTTTTCTTCACATACTCTTACTAGAGGAGTCCGCACTCTTGTTGGGGGAGATGGGAGTAGTCATATTGATATTTACCACTAATCTATAATAATAGAAAAAAGTGTTAGTGCTGCTCGTGTTATCTTCTTCCTTCTCTGGTTTATGGTGGCATCCCACAGGCTTTAGGGAGCCTTTATTTTAATTCACTGAAAACAAATTACCTAACTACATCCATTTTGCCTTCTTGGCTGTGTAAAATTGGCTAGCCAAGAAAGTGGTGTGAGAGACAAAGAGCTTTAAAACGGTTTCTCTTAAGAAATTCCGTTCTCCATTGTAAATTTTCTGTATGACCTTGAGAAATCACATGGAATTCTTATCTGTTGAGTAAAAATACTCAGCTTTCAATCTTGTGAGGAATAATGAGTCAAACTGATTGGAATGGACTCTACTCAGAATGAGCCTGAAAGGAACAGGAAGAGAGGGTAAACTATTCCATTCTGAGGCATAGCTGCCTCTTTAATGATCCTGAAAGAAACAAAATTCTCTTGCCTCTTTAATGGAAACAATGGCATGTTTTAATAATCGCTGTTATTAAATATTCATAGCCCACCACAAAATAGCATTAATTGCTGGGATCTGCTTGTCATCACGTACTTTCAGGATTCCTTTAGTTGTGCTTGTAATTCTGATACTGTGCAGAAATAGTAGTGATAGATCAGCAATATTAGAATTTAAATTTGGAAAAAATATTAGATAATGGAACCACGGATAACCATATGAGTCAATCACTAAACATTCATAAGCATCTACTATCTGCAAATTGCTTTTCTAGACACTGAGATGCAGAAAAGGTTACTTCCTTACAACTTATGAGTTTATGATCTAGTTGGCTTAAACAACTATCACATGAAGTTACTAGTACAATTTTTTAACATTTGAGTTGCATTTTGGACCATTACATTAAAAAAAAGAGAGAGAGAAATTTACAATCTACATCCAGCTTTGAAAGGTTATGTTTGTAAAAAGTTTATTTGACATAGACAAAAAAATATTATACTGGTACTAAAACATAGGATGATAAAATATCCAGATTTCGATGGCTCACAAGAGCAGACATCCTTCAAAAATGTCCCTCCACCCAGAGTTGTAAGATTTAGCAAATGGAAATACAAGATGCCGGGTTAAATTTGAATTTCAGCTAAAAAATAAATAATTCTTTTAGCGTTAAGTGTGTCCCAATGAAATACTTGGGACATTCTTACACTAATAACTTATTCAGTGTTTATCTGATATTAAAATTTTACTTGGAGTCTTGGATTTCATCTCACAATCCTACTGAGAAGGAAAGGAATACAACAACCCAGGGCAATTAAACTTCAAGAGACAGATGAATAGTTCTGGGACCTCTGAAGAAACGTTAAGAGAACACAGCCAATGGTCAAGGAAGAACTTTCCTACACCCCTTATCTGCAATCTCCCTCCTCCCTCTGGTGAAATCAGGAACTTCACTTTTCAAGCTCCAGAGGAGTTAAAAATGGGAGGTATAAAAAGAAAAGAGAGATTGTGCCCTTCCTCCACCTTAAGCAGCCAGTCCATAGCAGGCCCAAAACTAGATGAAAGAAAGAAGAGTAAAGTTTAAATCCAATTCGGTTTTGGTAAACACAACTTGGTATTGTAATTTCTGAATTGAGACTGTGATTGTCCTGCCAAGTGATGTTAGGATATTTTATTCTCTAAGAGTCATAGAAAGTCACGGGAGATCAAGTTTTCATGTAGGGGCAGGGGAAAAAACCTCTCCAATGAATGAAACTTAGGGGGCAGTGAGACACAAGAAAGAGAGAGAGAGGGAAAGGGAGGGAGGGAGGAAGGAACATTCTGATTATGATTCTGTCTGTTCTGTTCCATCAATCCCACTGTTGACCAACATTCAGGTTATAAGAGTAAAAGAGCACAGGGGAATTGATAAGATGGTTAGGGAATGGCAGTTACTAGACATACAAATGTCCTAGTCACACCCACACACTAACATACTTTTTCTTTTTTCTTTTTTCTTTTTTTTTTTTTTGCCCCCAGGGGTAGAATTTAGTGATTTCATCAGTTGAATATAACAGCCAGTGCTTATTACATCAAGTGCCCTCTTTAATGCCCATCACTCAGTTACCCTATCTCCCCACTTCCTCCCTTCCAGCAACCCTCAGTTTGTTCCCTATAGTTAAGAGTCCCTTTATGATTTGCCTCCATCTCTGTTTTTATCTTATTTTTTCTTTCCCTTCCCCTACTTTCTAAGCAAACATGTCTCCACTATGGAATATCATGGTCTAGCTGAGCTCACTTATGCCCCACAGAATAATATATGCAAACATAAAAATGGAATATGATTGGAGTCATGATGGGAAAGGGTTAAAAATTACTTGTGGGAGAGATCAGTAGAAAGCCATATATGGCTCTGCGAACCTGGCCAACCCTTGAGGTATAGCTTGGCCTATTCATTTGACCAGAATAAACCAAATAAGCCAGAATATATTATCTGATCTCTGAATTATTCTGATGACCATAAAAGAAGCCCATCTAGTGGTATATATATAATACATATAGGTATAATATATATTATATATAATATATAACATGCATATATTCTAATATAGATATGCATATATATAATACACATAATATATGAAATACAATAAATATTTTTATTTTCTACTGGTTGTGAGACAGATATGAAAAAAATTAACGAAGCAAAGAAAAATTAATAGCAAAAAGTTCTAAAAATTACCCTGTTCATTCGGATATAATTAATGCAGACAGCCATTTGCGGTCACAAACTAATTTTTCCCCAACTAAACAGATTAAATGTAATAGTTACATTAGTTAAATCAGACAGAAAAGTGGGTCCTCTTGGCAGGTTTTTAAAAACGAATTTCCGTTATTCTTAGACTCCAGAAAACTACCAAGTTTGGAAAGAAGGAGATATTCATACATGTCAAAAAATGAAGAGTTTTCTTGCGTCTGAACCAAATGGAACAAAAACTCTTTGTTCAATCATAATTTCATATTTTCATAATGGAATCCCCTTATAAAATACTAACTTCCAAACTTTGACTACACTTTGAGTCAACAAAGAGCTGTCTTCATTATAACTTATAAATAAGCATAACCACTTTAAGTAGGCATTCAACTTTATAACATGGATGATTTTGGTTTTACCTTCTTTTTGGGGGGGGTGGATTCACCTTCTAATGCTTTCCCTTCTTCCAAGATACATGACTAGTTTTTACTACTCTAAGCAACCTAGGCTTCAAGACACTCCGCAGAACCACTTCTCCCACTGTAAAAAAGTGTGCGAACTGCATCTATCTCTTTAATTTTAGGTCACACTTAAGCAGAAGAAAAACCAGTATATATGGACAACAAGGTTAGAACCCAAGGTCAATTTACATTCATGTGTATTTTCATTATTTTGAATGAACTGATCAAAATTTACACTGAACAGCTAATCAATAAAGAGACAAATATAGAAATAAACTGTGTGTTATTCAAAACACTTTAATACCATATTTGTTTTTAAACAAAAGTGATGTGCTGTATCAACAGTGTTTTTTAGTCAGTACCATACACAAGGCAAGTTGCCTCCAAATTAATATGCATAATTCCATTTTAATCCTGAGATAGAAAAATGGCAGGTCAAAGAGTCGTTGAAAGCTCTTTTCCTATGATGCTTTAGAGCATAGGACACAGATAAAAATAAAATTACACTAAGTGTTCTTCAAGGATTCCTGTGATTGGTTGGTTGTATGGATTTAAAAAACAAACAAACCATAATTACAGTCAGAAAGATTTCCGCGGTGTGGAACACACTTATGTCATGGAAATATGGTCATAAATGTAGTTATGTTCTTTAAGATATGTTCAAACTCTGTGACCCTATTGTACTTTATACAAGGTGACAAACTTCCTCTTGAATATACCCAGTCGCCTCCTGCCCAACAAATTTAATTTGGTTTGTGCATTAAAAATAAAGTTTCCGATTTAGTTTCTGACTTTAAAAATCAAAATCATATATATAATATATGAGAGATATATATATCTCATATCTATCTGTCATCTATCTATCTATCTATCTATCTATCTATCTATCTATCTATCTATCATCTATCTATCTATCTACATAGGAATTTCTTAATTCTCTTAAAAAAATCATGTCTGCCACTGCTGGGATAGAACTGATGGTGAAAACAGTGGGCTTTCAGCTATCAGCTGCTGTCTTTAGGAAGGCATGTGCTTTCCGAGTGGCAACAATTCTCTCTCTTCTCTCTCCTGTTTCTCTTCTCCTCTCTCCCTCCTTCCTTCCCTCTCCTCCCTTCTCGCTCTCCCTAAGGTCTTTCCTGAACGCTCATCTCTGTTTTTATTAATTTATCTCCCTGGTCTCTATAGGCACTAGTGTTTGCCATCCTGGGTCATAAATATTACTATTGTTTTGTTTTTAATTTTTTCCACAAAGACAGCAGCATATGTTATGATCGCAGTCCCTGTAACATCCTTTCTTTTGTACAATCTTAAAAATAATTGAAGCTGTGTTAAGTACCCCTCAGGGTATTCATTTGTTTTTAAAGAAAAAATAATTCTTGATTGATAGGTTATACAAAGCATGGTTCATTTATCCAGCAGAGTATTATAAAACCATTACAAGGAAACCTGAGCAGAGTGTTCAAAATATATTGTTAAGTGACAAAAAAAAGTTGAAAAACATTATGCACAAAAATATGCTTCCATGCTTAGTCACAAGACACTTAACAGTAGATACCTCTGGAACTGGGAATGTGTGTGCTGGGGTGGTACAGAGAAGAAAATTTTTGCTTACACTTTACCCTTCCTTACTGTTTAGATTTACCATCAGCAGAAATTATCCTTAAATTTAAGAATGATTTTTAAGTTCCTAAAATGAATACTTTTAAAAAATATCTTTAAAAATAAAAATAATAGCTTATATATATGTATGTCATTTTATTTACATAACATTTTCACATACATTGTTATCCAATACGGTCTTTACAATAACATTATAAGGTAGGCACTTAGATAATACGCTTTTTTTTTTTTTTTAAGAGAATGAGAGAGAATGAGCACAGCGGGGAGAGGCAGAGGAAGAGGAAGAGCGAGAACCTTAAGCAGGCTCCATGCCTAGCATGGAGCCCAACGTGGGGATCGATCTCAGGACCCTGAGATCATGACCTGAGCTGAAATGAGGAGTTGGAAGCTTAATTGACTGAGCCATCCAGGTGCCCCTCTTTTTTTTTTTTTTTTAATAAAAAAAGAAAAAAATGACAGGGTTAATCAACCTACATGATAAGATAGCCAAAAAGGTACAAAGCCAGAACCACACCAACTGGACCTGTCGGGATAGGAGAGGTTATCATTAGATGGTAACAAACACTATTCCCATGTCAGTGGCTTCCAACCACAAAGGTTTTTTTGGCGTTTGTTTTGTTTTTGTTTTTGTTGTCCTGTCTGGTGAGGATTGGCTATACCTCGGTTCCACATTGTTTTCATTCTGCGATGTCAGCTACCATCGAGATTATTGCCGCTCATCATAGCAAAGGGCAGATCTGATGCGGCAGTCAAAGCCTCGCCAACTTCTACTCACAACTCACTGGCCACAACTGATCATACGCTTTATGCAATCACAAGAGCTCCAGTAAAGGTAGTCTTGCTCTATATCCAGAACTGAGGGTGCGGGATAGGGGGACGGATATAATAATTGGTAAACTTAATGACTAAGACCACAAAGCCTCTAACTCCAGGTCTCTAATCATAAATTCATATAGCCACATGGAACTCTAAGTACCTCATATTTAGAAGGAAACTTTCATCTAAAACCACCCTGATACAGACGACTTAAAGTATATGTAGAACCGGGTGCATGTGTGTGTCTGTGTATCGTATCTATCTTATATGACTGCAAAAATCGTTCTTTTCCTTTTCTGTTCTTTTCTTTTTCTCTGTTTTTCTTTTTTACTCACTTACATTTCCTCAGATTATTGTACTGTACACTTAGGATATACAAATGTTTGTCCTTCCATAGGTTGGAAGAACCATAGAAGCTGAGCATCTCAATGCCCACTTAGCCCCGTCAAGTGCAGAATATTAACAGAAGGGAGAGCCAGCTGCAGCCTGTAGATAGCATACCGCACTGCATGGCACATACTATAAACAAGTATCTCCAAACATTCACAGGCTCTTAACCTCAATCACATATCCTTAATCAGACGTCAATTCAGTAGCAAATTTTCTAAATAATGATGATGTAACATCCATTAGTAAATAGGAGACATCAATTACATTAAACATCATGCTTGGGCTGCCAGATAATCGTGAATAAAACACATTTCTAAGCCATGTGCTTTTCAGCCAAGGGCAACAATGAAAGCAGTGATTTAGTTATCAGCAAGACGTACAGAAAGATATTCTACTTTCGTGAATGTCACAGCAGCTGCTAATCAGGTGCAGATAATTGAAGTATAGTTGACAAAATTTTAAGAATATCAGGATCAAGAGTGCAGATTAGAAGTCCTTTTCAGAAAGGAAGCACACGCCAAGACTGGAAAGTTATGACATGTGAGGCCTGCAACTGAGTAACTTACAATCCAGGTGGGGAAAGAAGACCAGTTGGGCAGGCATTATGATAGTACAGAGGGAAGGGAGAGTGGTCCGGGATAAAAGGAAAACAACAACAACAAAAATAACAACAACTGAACTGGAGAAGGTGTGTTTAAGAATCATTTCAAAGGCGGAATCCAGAATTTGGAAACTGAGAACTGAGTGCATGTGGACAGAGAAGTGAGCAGAGCAGCACAAAGAAGACTAATTCCCTTCCCAGTGCACAGAAGCATGTGCGTGTGCACATACGCAGACATGCACATGCGTGCGCATGCACACACACACACACACACAGACACACATAAATGTAACGCTAGTTTACTGGGAGTACTCATATCACAGAAAATCTCAAAAGGTTTTGTATTTTCCTGCTGGTAGGAGGAAGTTTGGTCTTGGTCATGCTGAATCTGAGATGACGGAGGATATATTGGGCATGAAATGGTTCTTTGAACCACTCTCTTTGCAGAATTTGTGCTCAAGAAAGCATGAGGTAGCAGTTCCAGCTTTAGAAGTCATCCATGTGGGAATGTTCAGAGATAGTTTTAAAAATTATCCATAAACAAAGAGGTTCTTTCTTATTATAAACCAACTCATTTGAATTTTTTGTATATAATTTTAAAATTTTTGCCTTATGTGGCATTATTCTACCTTGTTCTAGAAGGAGTTTGAGAAGGCCTAAAAGATTAAAACCATATGAAACAGAAGAGATAGAGGGAAAGACATTTAAATGTACATCCTATTGAGTAGTTGAAGGTTTGAGGTTATCTCCAAAAGAAAGGATACTGGGGAAAGGACACAAAGGACAGGGAAGGGCTGGACTTAGCAAATGGCGCCTCTTGTTCAGGAAGTGACGGGGAGAGTCAGAGCAAACAGAAAGAGGGGCCACAGAACAGAGAGAAGAACAGAAGTCTCTCAGAAATCTTGCTCTTTGTTCTGATGGCTGTTTTTCATTTTTCAGAATATTTTTCAAAAAGGCACTTCAATATAATGTTCCCTCAGTTCTAATAAGATCATAAACAGCTATTTTGGTAGACACTCCATAATTGGGCTGTGTTATCAGCAAGAAGAAGGCGGGGGAGGGGGGGAACTGGTCTGGAGACAAACCAACCAAGGGAACATCAGAATGAACCAACTTCCTTGAAGCAGTTGAGTAAAAAACAAATCTGTGGGTAACAGGAAACTTTTTTTACTTGAATGCAACCACATGATTCCACATGTATGAACACCTGCACAGATGTGATTTATGCATTTATCAATCAGAGCCTGATTTATGGATTTACTTAAGGAGTAAAAGAAGGAAGGAAGCCAGGTTTCACAACAGCTTCATCAGATAGGTTAGACGTAATGTGTTCTGGGTAGCATACAGAAATACTTGTAAACACTCTTTCTCCCCTAGGTATCAAATATGTGCCAGCAAATCCTTCACTACGTTTTCTCCAAGGCCATCAGCATGGATGACACCTATGGTCATAACTGAGTGAACTTAAAGGGAGAAAAAGACAAAAGTCAGGACATGCTTACGGGAAGTGGGTAAAGTGCCTGGTGTTACTGGGTGCTTAGGATTCCCAAGCTTAGGCCTTAACCTCAGACACTGTTTAGAAGAGTATTAAAAATTTAGCTGAGTGAAGTTGTGTGCTCTGATGAAGGGCTTCTGTTACTTGCTAACATGACCCGGGGCATGGTAAAGGCCATGATAAACTTGTTGCTCGTATATCTTCCTCAAGTTGCTGGCGACCTTAAAAACCCCCTATTTTCTTTCTTTTTTCTGTTCTATATAAGTTTAAATATTATTAGGTTCTCTTAGAAACTGGTGCACTGGGGATTTCTTGTGTGTTAAAAGGTTGTGATATAGGAGTTTAAAAGCTTCAGTTCAGTTAGTCTTGACTGTTTTGAACCACAAATGACTAGTTTGTAGAAAATTCTTTCACTGCTTTTTAGGTTAGATGCTGCATTTTAACACTGAATTATTTTTTAGATAAAACTTAGAATATGCATAAATATTACTGAATATGCCTATGGATAAACAACTGCATAGAGTGTTATCTGGTAGAGAGAGTCCCAAGAAGAAACAGATGGCAGTTTCAAACTGAGTAATTTGAAAACGGTAGACTATTTAAAAGGTGTGGAAAGGATTTAGCAATTACTAGGGCTAGTGCCATTCCCTCAGGCTAGTAGGCATGGCACTGTCACTATCCACAGACCAATAAGCATGAAGAGGAGGAGCAGTTACCAGCATGTAGAGACAAACAAGAAATAAACACCTCATCTCTGTTCTCCTCCCCTCCTCAGACTTCCTGATGGTGCTGCCTACCACCCAAACCCAATAGGAAGCCAGAAGGCAGGGAAACCAATTAAGGCCATCCATATAGATCACCTTCCAAGGCAGAGAGAATAGGACGGAGGAGAAGAGTGGTTTTGGAGGACAGATGAAATACATCCAGCAGAGAGGTACTTACTGATTCAGGTGAAGTGTATGTGTGTATAGAAAACAGGAATGATCTTGATTATGGGATTTTGAAATTCAAAACCATATATTTTGGGGGCACAAAGACTTGGAGGACAGTCAAAATGTCCTGGTCAGAATCAAGTGTACAGACAAGGTGTTTGAGAGAAGCAGAGTGGAGGAATCAGAGCTCCCCTCCACAATCCCCAGGCCACAAAGCTTTTCTTTGGTTGGGGAAAGAGGAAAGAGAAATGGTAAGTGAAGGAAGATCTATAGCTCCAGGAGTAGAGAGGCCTGTGACAATCTTTCAAAAAGAGCTACTCAGGAAGATACAAACCCCAGAGAAAGAATGTGAGCATACAGTGCTGAGGCAAGGTGCAGGAAACTCAACTGGATGAAGGGAGCTGAGTGCAATACAGTGGGACTGTGCAGAAGTGGAGAGCCCAGGTCCCATCTAAAGGGGACGGGGGTGGGCAGCACCAACCAGCTGCATGGGGGAACATCCATGCAAGAATACAGGTACTGAGTCAGTGCATTTCTAATTGTTCAACAGACACCAGAAAACTAGATTATCCAAGTAAAACCAGATTCTCAAAATTTTATGAGCTAAATAAAATGTGTCTGTGGACCAAGGTCAATCCATACCCTGGTTCTAGGCAGATGGAGTCCGATAGGTATACTGTGCCCTAAACAAGAAACCAAAGCAGCAGGGAGATTTGCTAGACCTGAGTGGCCATGTAGACTGGAATGAAGAATATATGGAGGTATACTTAGGACTAAGGAGCAGGTGGATCCTTCTTCTACACATGGTCTGACTCAACACAAATTTCCAGGAATGTTGATAAAACCCAGGGAAGGTGACAGGAAAGTTCAAAATTTAAGCCAAATGTGCTGTGTGTCATGTCTATAGAATCAGGACCCACCAAAAAATAGTGTTGTAGAAAAATAAAGCAATCACTGCTCAGCTACATTCCCTGGTTCCCTTCAGTAAGATCTGGCTTTATTTTGCAAGGCATAATCTAAGATTCTTGCCTACCCATTCCACCAGCCTGTTGGAGGGACGTAAGCAGAGTTATCACTGGGATCTTCTGCTTCTGTTCTATATGACTATCACTTTGCTGAGATGCTGCTGATGAAATTTTGGGTGCTAAGCTGAGAATCCTTCTGGTTCATCCACAGTGAAGCAGGGGTGCATGGTTGAAAGATGAATACTACACTGGAATGATCCAGACTCTGGACCTGGGGTAACCATTATTCACTGTGGGACCTAGACCCTAGCCTAACACCGAGGTCTCATTCCATTATAGGACTCTATAGGTGATTAGGTGGAAGCACACTGAAAATGAATGAGCATTTCATATATGAGAAAGCTTATTATTTTTGCATAACCAATTCTTCCAAACAAAGTCAGCTTTTCTTTTTATAGAATGAGGTTAGCCATTTCCCTGCCTTTTTTTGACTACTTTAGAAACTATTGGAATTTATATATTTCTTCTGCATTTTCCTTCTTTTCCATCAGTCAGCATATTCTCTGGAAGACAGGTTATGAAAATAACCTACAGAATTTCACTTTCTATTTGTCATGGACTAATTTATACCCCAAGGAAACAGAACACTTCCTTGTTTTGTTTTGTTTTATTTTGCTTCCTTTCACCAGTGGAGTCTAAGACCAGGAACCACGTGTTTATTACTCATGATGTGAGTCTCCAAACTTATCTGAAATCCTCCCACCAACTCTCTTGTCCCTGAATTGCTTCAAGCTCTCCAGGTTCCTAGAATCCACTTGGCATGCATAATATCGTTCAGTACCACATGTTTTTCTATCATTTGAAGATCTGCTTTAGTCTATGAGGCTAAAAATTCTCTATGTTAAATTATAACATTTTGTATAATCGAAAAATGACATGGAACATTTCAATATTAAAACTCAAAGAAGCAATGATAAGGAAATTAAGTGTTCAGTGGCAAGAAGGCTACAAATCTGAGAAAAGAAAAATACACAAAATCTAGAAGTGGTATCCTTAAAAAAAAATCTAGAGGTAGATGTTTGTCTGAAGCTGGAAATGTGGCCAGATGTAGACATTTGGAATTTTTATTAATATTGAGCAGGTGGTAATATTATTGAGAAAATTATTCTGGCCAAGAGATGCCCTCCAGTGACTGTGAACAGTGTTGCCAATAAAAATGTGTTGATGTCCTTTCTGGCTCTAGCATTACAGAATTAAAGAAAGCTCCCATTTCTTGGCTTTTTCTTCTTTAAATGGAGATCACCATCTCTCAGGTTCCAATTTTTAAAACCACACAATTCACTGAAGTGAGTCAATAACAAAGCTCAAATATAAAAACTAATCATAATGTCAAGAATGCATATGACAAGCCATGCCAGTAAATTAGATGAAATGTAAGAGTTTCAACCAAAAAGGTGAGTTCCAAAAGAATGAAAAAAGTGAAAGATTTCACCTACTTCAATTCATCATTAATACTTATGGCAGACTTGATCTCTACCCAAGGAGCTGAGTAACAGCCCTAAACACTTAGTTCACCTCAAGAACTGTACTTCATAATTGGATAAGAGTTTTAAAAGCCAAGGATCTACAGTTACTTAAATATATTACAAATATTACAGATTGTCACAATGAACAGGTCAGCCCAGGAAAAAACAAACAAACAAACACTGAGCATAGCTAAGAGGTTGTTAATAGGAAAGAAAATAAAGCCATTTGCTGGTCAATGATCTGGTGGGGTCATAAAAACACCATTTTAAACCCATTTGGGTGTTATACGCAACTAATGAATCATCGAACTTTACATCAGAAACCAGGGATGTACTGTATGGTGACTAACATAATATAATAAAAAAAAAAAACATTAAAAAAGATAAACCCATAGAAGAAAACTATACATGAGCAGCTGGCAACCTAAAAAGGTAGAGGAAGCAGCAATCTATGGTTGGAGTGGAGGGGGAGTGAAACTTGAGATAAGGGTCCCCTATAGACACACCCTCACCTTTGTCCTAATTGGCCACTCCAATAGCCCACTTTAGTGCAATCCCACCAGTAGAAATAGAGTCCTTTTACAAAACCCTTAGCTAAAGGCTGTAACGTTGGGATACAGGGTGGAGAACAGTGACAAGGTGGCATATTAAACCATTGTTGCTATGATGTAAGGTAAGCTTGGGGAGTAGAGGGAAAAAAAATGGACATGGTCAAACGTTCCGTTCAGGAGGGTTGCATTAAGGCTCTTATAAGCAATGAGAGAACCACATCTCAGCATGGTTCCCATCAAACTGGCATGCTTCACTCCCACAGTGTATGGACAATGCTTCACAGCCAAGAAGATCCCTATAGAAACCTTGGGGTAATTGCCATTAAAGGACTCTGAGACATCAAACCCTCCAGAAACTTTGAGAGCACCCAAAAGTTTACAACACCTCGATTCAGATGACATTCTCACATTGGGAAAAGTTACTCCTAGATTTGAGGGGTAAAAAAAAACTGATGATAGAGGTAAAACCTGAGATGGGATGCCAGACATAAACACTTCTTGTCTCCAGTTCCTCATTCAGTACTGCTTTCTCTCTTATCCTTAACAAGCCTTACGGTAGCTTTCTGCATAGTCGTCTGTCACATCTTTCTCCTCTACTATCCTCTACTTCCCCCTGAAATGGCGCATTTTGACTTTTTAAGTGGCTTGCCTTTACTAGACCCTCAATTATTTGTTGACCTATGTAATTAATTAGCACTTGATATTTAATTAATTCTTTTCCTGCATATTTATATTATCAAGTCATACATGTATTGTAATGAATGGAGACTCAACTTCATATCATCATGGCCTTTACCTCACTGATTCACTCACATGAGATAGTATCAGTACATCTCTTGCCTGCCTAACCCAAGCTGTATTAAAAGATGTCTTCAGACCAGCCAACTATGGACCATCACCTCGTCTCCAGATTGGCTAGGCCTGACCTTGTCCTTATGAGGTATGTGTGGGTTCCACTACACTGAACAGAGAGCCTAAATAACGAGTGAAAACGTGTTCTAGAAATGCTGGGGTTTGCTGGTTGTAGCTTTTCACTTCAGCCAGAGTAGGTACACATACATGGACAAGTGGCCTCTGGCCATTCATATTTAGGAAGCTCTTGATAGGTTTATCCTATATTTTACAATATCCTTGGCCACAATCAATAACAGAGACAAGAAATAAAACATAAGAAAAATACCCTGCTAACCTCAAAGAACTTTTGGAAAGAATACCTTGATGAATAAACTGGAAGCTATCCTCAGGTTGTAAATAAAACCTCATTTATAACCAGAAGACCTCATTTTATCCTTTATAAATAATATTTTACTACATATTCTTTGCTTGAAATGGTTGGAGATCAACGACAATCATACACATAACCTAGTTTGAGGTGAAAAAAATTATCCAGAGATATAAATGTGGTTTGAAATCTTAAATATTTTTGTTTCTTTTTTAAAAAATATTTTATTTATTTATTCGACAGAGATAGAGACAGCCAGCGAGAGAGGGAACACAAGCAGGGGGAGTGGGAGAGGAAGAAGCAGGCTCATAGTGGAGGAGCCTGATGTGGGGCTCGATCCCATAACGCCGGGATCACGCCCTCAGCCGAAGGCAGATGCTTAACCGCTGTGCCACCCAGGCGCCCCAACGTTTTTGTTTCTAATCACACTAAAGAATTAGTGAATAATTGGGGGGGGGGGATAAGATTATTTCTTTATCCTACTAATGTGCTACTAACTAAGTGGGAAATATTCTAAGCACTTTACATACATTATCTCATTTACTACTCTTGACAGCCCTGTAAGATAGGAAACTAATTAACAGATCATCCTATAATTAATACATGGTAAGACCAAAATTTGCAACCAGATTATCATCAAGTATGGCTCAAAAAATTAATATTAGAACAGTTAAAAGTAAAGGCAAGGAGCAGTATCAAGGAGGTAGAAAGAAGTGACTAAAAGTGGGGAAATTAGAGTCTGTCCCAAATACACTGACTAAAAGGCCAGCACATTAGAAAAAAAAAAAAATTCTATGACAGTCTTGGTTTAAGTATCATCCTAAGGAGTTGAATTACAAAGGTCCAGGTATAATGGTATTTGTGCAGGGTGAGCAATTTTATTTAAAAATGCCACATAAGAGAACTCTGCATTAACTCTCTAAATTCATCTTTTCTCTAGCAACTTTTCAAGAAAAGAATGAGGGAAGTTTGGCTTTTAAACATCTTTCGTTAATACCCACTGAAATCATCCATTTTCTTTATATCCCTTTTAAGGGATTGAGTCCCTAAAATTAATTTAATTTCCCAAAGTGGCAATTGACTTGGATTAAAAAATACAAAGGTGTTATTTCCAGTATGATAATGTAATAAAAAAAATCACAAAGTTTTAGAGAGTAAACCACGTGAAAATAAGCAGGAAACTTAATTCTTTATAATTAGCAAAAAAAGAAGAGAAGCTTTGGTTTATTAATGCTTGCAATTCTGGGATAGTATGTGCTAAATGATTTTTGCTTTTCTATGTGCCAAATTCTGGAACTGCTTGTCAGTAATGGGAAATTTCTCTAAAGATACAGCTTAGGGTGCAAAATAGTGATGCTGATTTTTTTGTTCGACATTGACTTCATTGTTGAGATAACCTTACCCCTAAATCACAGCAGGCATAGACCCCATGAGCTAGGTGAGTCCTGATTATTAGGTAGAGAGGTTCCCAAACCTCAGTGTGTATCAGATTTCACTGCAACTTGTTAAAATACAGATTGCTGGGGCCCATCCCAGAGTTTCTGGATTTGATGGGTCTGGAACAGAGTCCAATAATTTGCATACCTAATATGTTCCCTGGTGATGCTGATGGTGCTGATCTGGGGACACACTCTGAGAATCACTGAAGTAGAAGAAGGGGAAGTAGATGGTCATCACACTCTATGGGAATCATTGATTATCTACTGTTTAAAAGCATTCTCTCTTCACTTACTAATTGTCTTTTTAGAGATAACACTGATTCAAGAAAATGGATCATTTCTCAATATTAAAAAAAACCCGATATTATTCCCAATATCATTTCTTAGAAGCAAGTTCTAATGAAAAAGAAAATAAATCTATTAGAACCAAGAAGAGATTGGTAAGTTGATTAAATATAAATACACATAAAACTCATATACGTGGGTCAAGAAAATCAGCTGAAGTACTTATTTGTATTTATTTTCCCTCCATTTCTCACTCATCTATTCCTCTATACGGGAAGAGAGTCAATTAATTCTCTGCTCCTGTTGCCTTAGACTTGGAGTTGCTACACTGAAAGCAAAAGCTGCCTGTAGATAGCTGGGGTATCTGGTTTTTGTTTTCACAGAAGCCTGATGTCCTAAAAAAGAATTATGGTAGGAAGAAAAGGGAAAGCAAGGCTGGCTGTGCAAGAGAGAAAAGTACCCACAGCTAGGAGGGGAAATGAGTTTGCAGATCCTAAGAATTCCCTGGCAGGTGGAGAAAATGGTTGAAACAGTATCAACTCTTGTAATGGTATCTCTCAGCCTAGATAAAGGCCCCATGGCCCTTGGTATTAGCACAGCAGAAATGCCCACATCTTGTGACCATAGGGTGTGACACCAATGGTCTCAGCAGCCTTCATGAGGAAATGAAGCTATACCCCATTTTCTAGGTATCATGTACCTCAGTGACCTTAGAGAGGAAGAGAAAGTTCCGTAAGTCCTGGGATTGATTTTTCTAATAGTGCAGAGGGATAGGGAAGGGGTGGATGGTAGACCTGAGATAATAACAAATGATTTAAAGAAAATAAAGAAATAAAGGTATTTCTTGTATGCCCAAGTTTAATTACCAATTTATATGTACTCTACATAAAAAAAATGAGTCCATACCTATTCTATGTTTAAAAAAAATAGTACTTTTCCTATATGATGAGAAAATGATTCCATTAACAAGGCAATAAAATCATAAACTACTTAAGACTATTTTTTTTAATGTGCAGGAAACATGAAAACTTGCAAAACCTTAAGAAAGACATACACACAAAAATGCAAGATTTGAATAGAGAAATAAAGCTGTATTATTACGTGGGAGAAGTCAATATTACAGAGATGTCAATTCTCTTCAATATATGAATTTAATTCAATTCCAACTGGATTTTTGGGGGAAGGGAGAGACTTGACAGAGAGGTTCTAAGTTTCTTTGGGAAAATCAGATCATTAAATCAGTTGATACTGTTACAGAAACAACAAACATACCAATGGATCAATATACGAACCTCTTGATAAGGGGGGGTACAGAAAATAGATATATAAAAGTAATAATTTGAGGAAAAAATAAAAATCTTGCCATCATAAGGCACACCAAAATAGGGATGCCTAGGTGGCTCAGTTGGTTAAGCTTCTGCCTTCAGCTCAGGTCATGATCCCAGGGTCCTGCGATCGAGTCCCCCATTGGGCTCCTTGCTCAGCAGGGAGTCTGCTTCTCCCTCTGCCTCTGCTTTGCCTACTCTGCCCGCAGCTCTCCCTGCTTGTGTGCGCGCTTTCTGACAATTAAATAAATAAAATATTAAAAAAAAAAAAAAAGAAAAAAAGACAGACCAAAACAACTTTCACAGGGACCAAAGATACAAATGCAAAAAATGAAACCATTCTACAGATAATAGAAACCATAAAAAATTGATTACAATAAAATATGTCATTTCTTTCTTTTTTTTTAAAGATTTTATTTATTATTTGAGAGAGAGAGGGAGTGAGAGAGAGCACGAGAGGGGGTAGGGTCAGAGGGAGAAGCAGGGAGCCCAATGTGGTGCTCGATCCTGGGACTCAATCCCGGGACTGTGGGATCATGACCCGAGCCGAAGTCAGCCACTTAACTAACTGAGCCACTCAGGTGCCCCTAAAACATGTCATTTCTATAGGTCAAAGAGGAGAGGGAACATAAATAAAATTAACAGAAAAATGAGAATAAAGTGTTTGCAATACATATAGAACTAATATCTTTATTAATCTCATTACTAAATGACTCATAAATCCATAAGTAAATATAAATATGAATTCGAATGGACAATTCTTTTGAGAAGATATATAAATGTCAGATAAGACTTGGTTAGGTATTTAACTTCATAAATTATTAAATAAATTAAAATTAAAATAATCACATGATGTCAACTTTTACCTACCAAATTGACACCAATTTTACTTTTTTAAATGACAATATTCAGGGGCACCTAGGTGGCTCTGTCGGTTAAGTATCTGTCTTCAACTCAGGTCATGATCCCAGGGTCCTGGGATCGAGTATCATAGCCTCTCTCTTTCCCTCTGCCGCTCACCCTGCTTGTGCTATCTCATTGTCTCTGTCAAATAAATAAATAAAATCTTTAAAAATGTTAAATGGCAATAATCAGCAATGGCAAGAGTAGGAAAATGGGCTTCATGGATCTTGATGATACCAGTGTGACAGCCTAACAAAAGATAAAGACTTGCTGATTTTGACCAAAAAAAAAAAAAAAGTTTTATAATTTATATCCATTTGAGAGTACTTTTTTGTCTTGTTAATAAATCATCTGTAAATTTGGTATTTTATAATTTACCCCCCCCCACACACACACACAATTTTATCAACTACAGACTGAGTCCCTCTTCAGAGCCTGGTATAAACTGAGGGGGAGGAAAGGCAAGTCATGCGGGTGGAATCCTAAAGTGTTCCAGAAAGTCATACTGCTGATTTTGCAGTTTATACCTCCAGGAACACAGCATGGAGAATGATTTGCCTCACCTTGTAACACCTCGGAAACCTCATTACTAAAGATGATGCCACTCACATTCTTACAGAGCACAGGCATTGTGAGGACTTATGGAAAGTATATAAAATTACAGCCATCAAATTTGGTAGCAGAGCTTTATACTGCTTCTGCAAAATGTAATAATGTCTTCTTAATTCCCTGGGCTGGCAGGGCTCATGCAGCAGCATTTATTTAAGGATATCTACATTTTCAAACACTGTTGGGTGAAAACCAGCCCCATCAATCACTGTGACAGGCTACGTTCCTCTTGAGTTTATCTTTCTGTACGTTTTGTGCCAGATTTAGTTTGCAAACCTCCAAACGGGGGAAACATGAGTCTTGTTTAATCTTCCCAAATAGAAAATGATGTTGTTAGACCATCGTTTGCCATTTGAACTCTCATTCATTAATGAAACGTTGGTTAAACAACAGCCCATCCACCTTTTAACTACAATACTCCCTTGTGTCTGGTGAACCCTTAATGGATGACCTGTTTAAAAACACAGGGGATATTTTATTCGTGTTACAATTTGCGTGAAACTTGTCACTGTAGAGGATCTTTTCTTAATGCGAACGGGTTTGTTTATTTTAATTTCCATTAGTGTCTGGGAAGACGAAAATGATGAATGATGATTCTGAAGCAACAGAATTCACAAGTCAGAGAGTTACAGTGGATGCATTTTGCTTATCTCAAGTTATTTTATCAGAAGCACAAACCACTGCCACCCCTATGATACATGAAGACCACCTCATTTCAGCTTATGTACTAGAACCCATTTCCTGGGTTACCTCAAGTGTATGAAGAGAAAGAGCAAATAACTGGGTCCCAGGCAGACAAAACGAACAAAGCATATACCAGGCAGAGAGTGAGAGGAACAAGTTGCCGGACAGCAGACTCTGTGAAATAACCCCACTTGTCCTCTCCATATCATGCAACTTGGCTCAGCTGAAGGAAAGAGAATGCCACGTTTAAGTTTTTGAATAAGCACCAAACTATTTTTTTCCACAGTAGCTACAGAAGGGATACTTGAAAAATGTATACTTCCAGACAGAGAGAAAGCCAAAATTCACTAGGTTTCCAGCAACTGTGGGAGCTCTCACAGTTCAGGCTACCTTACAGATTTGAGTTTTTTGGACACCTTGTAGATTCCAACAACCTGACTCGCTGAATTCTGGTCAGTTAGGCCAATCTGTCTGCAGGTTGACCTCTACCTGCCCATGTCCAGCCCCAGGACCATTGTCTGGGTTCTCAGAGTCCAACTATTCTCTGTCAAATGGCTTTAAATTTACTTCCTGGGCCTTGGCAGACATCTTCCACAGGACTTTCCTCCAAGGGCAGCCCGTTCCTTAGAGTGTACAGCTCTGGACATCAGGAGCGGCTCTGCCTGCCTTTCAATGGTGATGTAGACATAGCTTGGGTGTGTGGCCTGAGGTGTGCACACACAGACTTGGAGGGTCTTAAATTGTGGGAAAGAGCTGGGCATAGGAACAGAAGGGGGTAAGCTGAGAAATGAGGGCCAGTTCTCCCGGGGCCACCATATTCCAACATGGAACTCTAAGGAGCCCGAGAATTCGAAATTAAACCAGACTCTAGTTTTTGAAGGTATAATTGCCAAAGCTGAATAACAGCTTGTTAGGATAATTTATAATTCTGAAACATTTAGATAGAATATGCAGGCCTCCATTTGTGCTCTTCCACTAGCATCTACAAGAATGAGGGTGGGTAATATTTATCCTCACAATTTTTTTTTTCACTCACACAAGTAGCATTTTATTTATTTATTTATTTTATTTACTCATTTATTTACTTACTTATTTTATTAAGCTTTTAATTTTAATTCCAGTATAGTTAACATACAGTACTATATTTGTTTCAGGTGAACAATATAGTGATTCAACACTTACATACATCATCCGGCTGCTCATCACAAGTGCCCTCCTTAATCCCCATCGCCTATTTCACCCATTGCCCCACCCATCTCCCCTCTGGGAACCATCAGTTTGTTCTCTATAATTAAAAGGCTGTTTCTTGGTTTCTATCTCTCTCTCTCTCTCTCATTTTCTTCCTTTGCTTGTTTCTTAAATTCCACATAGGAGTGAAATCATATGGTATCTGTCTTCCTCTCACTGCCTTATTTTACATAGCATTATACTCTCTAACTCCATCTATGCTGTTGCAAATGGTAAGATTTCTCTCTTTTTATGACTGTATAATATTCCATTATGTATATATACACCACATCTTCTTTATCCATTCATCTATCGGTGGGCACTTGAGCTGCTTCCATAATTTGGCTATTGTAAACCATGCTGCAATAAACATAGGGGTTAATGTATCCCCTTGAATTAGTGTTTTTGCATTTTGGGGGTAAATACCTAGTAGTGCAATTACTGGATCATAGGGTAGTAGTTCTATTTTTAACTTTTTGAGGAACCTCCATAGTGATTGCACCATTTTGCATTTCCACAAACAACGCATGGGAGTTCCTTTTTCTCCACATCCTCATCAGCACTTGTTGTATCTTGTGTTTTTTATTTCAGCCATTCTGACAGGGAAGAGGTGACATCTCATTGTGGTTTTGATTTGCCTTTCCCTGATGATGAATGATGCTGAACATCTTTTCATGTGTTTGTTGGCCATCTGTATCCCATATGACAAAATTTTTAAAAATGGATATTATCAGGTGCCTGGGTGGCTCAGTTGTTAAGCACCTGCCTTCGGCTCAGGTTGTGATCCCGGAGTCCAGGTTTTGAGTCGCACATCGGGCTCCCTGCTCAGCAGGGTGTCTGCTTCTCCCTCTGACCCTCACCCCACTTGTACTTTCTCTCTCTCAAATAAATAAATAAAATATTTTTAAAAATAAAAATAGATATTATCATCATCCCCATTTATGTCTGAGTAAATGAAGGCAAAAAGAGGTTACGCCTTTTCTTTTTTCTTACACAACTGAGAAGGGGTACAGCTATGACTCACATTCACCTGACCCCATATCCTACGGTCTTACATTTCCCAAGCAAATGAACCACGATGACTGTTTTTCAGAGTCAGGACAGAGCCCCAAGTCAAAAACACCAAAATCAAATCTGACAGGGATCAGAGACTGTAAAAGACTAAAGCTATGGAAATTAGCATTTAGGGTGAGAAATAAAAATACAGAAAGAAAAAGAGATGGACAGGCCTACCACAAAATGGAATAACAAGTGAAAATATTTCCTTCCCCTGTGAAACATTTTTAACCCAATTATAGATATAAAAACAATGGAAAAGGTCTTTTTTTTTCTTTTTCCTGAATCTTTCTGGGCTCTCCCCACCCCGACCCCCACTGTCTCCACAGTTCTAAATCTGCCAACATAAATCATTGTGCGGAGCAAATCATTAGGGTTGCCAGGTGTTCAATTTTGAACCAGACAGTCTGGTATTTGAATTTTCTGCCGAGGAAACAAACAGAGAAAATACCAGTGATTTTTAATTAAGTTTTGTTATTATCATGTAAAGATGAGCTCACAGAGAACATTTTCACTAGCTCTCCAGGCTGCACTTTATTCTGAGCCTGTTTCCACTTAGATATCAACCCATCTAGGCCAGGCTGTCTCCAAACTGAGTGCTAAACCAAGCTGATGAGCTTGGCTCTGAACTCATATTGGCACCTTCCACGTATTGGCTGGGCCCCATGCAACTGTGCTAGATCATTTTCTTTTATTGATACCTCCAAAGCACCGCAGCATTTGGCAGAGTTCCCTGGGTGTATTTTTTAAAAATAATAATAATAAAATTAATACATAAATAAATACTCAGAAAGACATCGAAATGAAGGCAAATGAGCCATTGATTGAGAGAGTCATATGAATGAGTACGTCCATAAGTCTAATCATGGCCACTGGACAAGGGAAGACAGTAAAAATTGTTATTTCATCATTTACAAATAAATCACTTTCTTAAGTAAAATTCTATCTAGGTACCAAATAAATCTGGCTCTGATACCATAATACTAAATTCATGTGGGAATCTACGATAAGAGAATAGCTAGAAATCCTTATATTTTGAGGAAATGGTATATATATACAGTATTCATGAACTTTCCAAATGAGTGAAAAACAAAAGGGTTTGGATGGATACTAGTAAGGAAAGAATCTTGTCTGCTTAAAGAACTTTGTTTAACCTTAAACAATAGTAAATATTTGTTTTTAGCCACTGATGTCCAAAGATCTTTAATATACCTAGGTGTATTCAGAAGAAAAAGACAAAGGACACATTTTCTTTCCAGAGCACCAATTAAAGTCCCCCCCTGGGAGATTTTCAGGAGATACTAGCCTACCCCAATAAAATTTTGGAGTTACAAATCTTTGGTCTGCTAGGGAATAGTAAGCACTTAAACAGCACGCCTTTAATCCTGACGTGGCTCTTGTGAGAATTCACCACAACAGAGGGACATACAAATGTGCAAAAATATCACAATAGATGGCTGTACCACAGAATTTATTATCCTTACTCTCCAAGCTTTCTCTTCTCTGCTTCTTAACCAACGCATTACGTTATTCAGTGCCTCTCAGTGGGTTGGAGAAGAGGTCGGTTTTAACCTTCTCCAGGGTGGCATTTGACAATATCTGGGCACAGTTTTGGTTGGGAAGTGCTACTGGCATGGAGTGGGTAGAGACCATGGATGCTTCTAAACATCGTGCAGTGAACAGGACGGCCCCCTAGACTAAAGAATTATTCAGCCCAAAATGTCCATAGTATGTAGGTTGAGAAACCCTGCTCTACAAATCTCTGGAATGGAGAATTCAGCAATTTGGGGTTACCTGAATTATCAGAAATGATAATACAGTTCAATTGATAATATAGATCACCTGATGGTTGGTGAGGGCATAGGTAAATATGAGTTTGCTCTGTGCTCTTTGGCCCACGTTTCAGGGTCTGGCCAAAACCACTGATGAGGCCACCAGAGCTGCCTCTTCTGAAGCAAAGAGGTGGACACCATCCTGACACAAATAATATAGGCATGCTGTACTGGTTCATTCAACACAGTGTTTATTAAGAGCCTACCATGTGCCAGGCCCTGCATAGGGCACTGAGGATGGTGCTAGAAAGGACAGCCATGTATTCTGCCTTCGTGATGCTTACAGTCTGGCTAACCTCATGGGAGGGACCCATGCTTTTCATCTCAGGAAGCAATCCATTTCTTATACGGGTTTTCCCATTTAAATAGCCCAGAAATCACAAACTGGAACCCAGGAGCAAAATCTGGTTATTTGAATACATTACATGAGATATTCAACACTTATTATAAAACAGGCTTTGTGTTAGATGATTTCACCCAACTGCAGGCTAATGTAAGTGTTCTGAGGATGTTTAAGGTAAGCTAGGCTAAGCTATGACATTTGGTAGGTTGGGTGTATTTAAATGCATTTTCCTCTTATAATATTTTCAATCTATGATAGTTTTATCAGGACATAACCCCATTGTGAGTAAAGAGAGATCTCTATTGCAAAATGATCACCCCAACAAGTCTAGTTAACATCCATCACCATACACGGTTACAGAATTTTTTTTTCTATGATGAGAACTTTTAAGACCCTTCTTAACATAGCTCCAGAAACTCGAGGATATACACATACATGTTCAATAAATATGTATGAATGTACCTTTTGAAATGTCAACCATGCAAAGATAACTTTCAACATTATAAGTCCTTTTCCAAATGCAAATCACATACATATATGAACACACATCCATACATATATTTACATATACATACCCCCCCACACATACATACTTATTACATATGAAATCTCTGAGTCTCAACTTCCTCATCAGTTAAGTAAGGATAATAATCACCTCAGAGTTTACACACACATAACCAGCATCTCTCTCTCCCATAAACAAAAAATTTTAAGCTGCTATTAAATAAAAATTATAAAATTTGATCTCAAATTCCCCAACTGGGAATAATCTGGAGGATTTTTCACTGCAAAAATAATATTCCTATTGTGAAAAAAAATATTTTTCACTTCATGTACTTATATTCTTGAAAAGCCCCAAATGTATAAGCAAGAAAGCCTAACATTAGGGAAGTGACACTCTTGAAAATTCAAGATATTGTGTTTTCACTCATTCGGGATGAATGTTTTTCATTTAGCTAATGGTGAGAAATCTTCTTTTGATGAAGAACATAATTCAAACCTGGATGCTATCCTCACTAGGTGAAATAAGAGCTCCCTACAAATTCTGTTTACGAGGAAGTTGGTACTTTAGAGAGGGGTTCATTTCCCTTAAGGGAAAAACAATCTCTTGATCAGTGGATATAGTTTCTCAAGAAAATATCTACAGCACTAAATCTGTTAAAACTGGCTCAATATTCTGTTGCCTTTCTCATGTAAAACAGTGGGAAAAAATTTCAGTGTTAGCTGTAATCTATAGAAAAAACACAGTTTGGGGTATAAAATCATGAAGTTAACTTTGTATCTTTCATTTGTTTAGGACAAAAATCTGAGTTTTTGAGCATTAAAAATTTAATGTATAAAAAAATGCAATGCAGACTATCATCAAAAAATTCTCATATACATTTTAAATGTTTTCAACTATGATATTTAATGTATTTAACACTGCTTGACAACCCTACAAATCATTCCTAAGTTAGTCAGATACTCAAACTAATTAAATTAATTAGGTTTACAGACAGTGCTCAGAATACACTATAATTTCCTTCTTCTATACCTTCCTCTTCTTATTTTTCTCCTCTACCTCTTCCTCGTATTCTTTCTCCTTCCTGCTAAGATTCATGGTTTTGAAGGCTCTCCATTTTTTTTTTCATCTGAATGGTGGGTATGAAATAGCAACCTCAAAGAGAAATTTTATGTATTAAATAATTAATAATAATACTTTTTTAAATGTCTAGAATATGGTAGACCTTCAATATATCTCTTTCAGTACTAAACAGAGTTCTACACAGTCCCTGTTCTTTGGACCCAAACAATGTAGTGCAGGACAGGTAAATTCATTGTATTTTACCAACAATAAAAGCCCCCCCCCCCCCACCCATGGAGCACCTCCAAGGTGCCAAGCACAGCAGAAGGCAGTTTACATGCTTCTTTAATCTTCGCCACAATTCTAGGATGTGCTGATAGTAATGGATAACACTGACTGAACACTAGGATGTTAAATCAGTTCATCCAAACAATAGCCCTCAAAGGTGGTAGTGTAATTATTCCCATTTGACTGGCGAAGAAACTGTGGTCCAGGGAGGTTAGCCGGGGTGCTCCTGTGAAAGTGGTGAGAAGTGATTACTCACATGTTTCTTCAGGTGATGAGCAAGGGCTACTGCTAGCCTGTTCTTCAGGTGATGAGCAAGCCTGTCCCATTCTGCTTTTATGTAATTAGGGAAGGACAACCTCTCTAGGTGGACACATCCTTGAGCCAGGAGTGCTGGCTGGATTACAAGCCCTAACCTCCCTTTGCGGGGGGGGGGGGGGGGAGCTGTTGAATGAGGGCCCCTGAGCAAACTTCCATAGTTTCCCCGAGATGTAAATGCCCATTAGTACTCAAAAGTATTTGAATGAACTAATATGTCCAATTATAGCAGTTTAGAGGATTTCTTGGGATTCCAGCAATTCCCGAGTAGAGGGGAGAACACTGGAAACCAGCCTGGGCATGTAGTCAGTACACATCCTCCAGGGCCCTGATAAAAGGGACCAGTTAATTGCTTCTTTCTTGTCATTGTAGAGAACCAAGTTGTCTTGTACTTATCTTTTTTAGAAGATATCACCAGTGTCTGCAGAAACGCTCTGAAATTGTTCTGTAGATGTCCGATTTAGAGATTAAGTGTGAATGAGACTGTCACATGAATACAAGATTGTAAAGACATATTCATAAATTGTATAGCATATTCTGTTTCAAATAGTCTCTCTGAAGAAAAATTCCATAAAATAAGGCTTGTCCAACTTTATTGATACAAGATAATAGTCTCCCACCAATAAAAACATCAAAAAAAAAAATACTAGGAACAAAGAAAAGGAAGTCTGGAAATGCAGCTTTTCTGCTGTTGGATCCTAAATACTTCAGACTGTGAATTGATATTTAATGTGGAGCTGTCTACATTAGTAGGGACCTGGCAATTATAGGTTGATTAGTTAAAATGTTTGTCATGTTTATGCAACACAGAGATAAAAAACCAACATCGTATACAGCAACATATGCTTAATAATAGCCTCATAATTACTAAGGCTGCCCATATTCAAGATAATTCTTTAGTGATAAGTAAAATAGACACTCCAAAAACATTATCGGGATAATTTAGCACGGGTCATATAATGCAATAGCTATTCCTGATAACTTTGGTTGGTCGTATATACAGCTGCAGATTTGTGGGCCTTTTCTATTTTTTTCTTTATTAATAGACTTTATTTTTAAGAGCAGTTTTGGTAAATGCAAACTTGTACGCAGCCTCTTTGGAAGCCAGCTTGGCAGTTTCTTCCAAAGTGGCTGTACAGTTTTGCATTCCCATTAGCAATGAATGAGAATTTCTGTTGTTCCACATTTTTGTCAGCATTTGGTATTATCAGTGTTTTGGATTTTAGCCACTTAATAGGTATATAGTGGTATCCCACTGTTGTTTTAATTTGCGATTTCCTAATTGCATATGATGTTGAGCACCTTTTCATATGCTTCTTTGCCATCTGTATATCTTCTTTAGTGAAGTGTCTGATCAGATCTTTGCTCACTTTATTTCTTATTGTTGTATTGTAAGAGTTCTTTGTATATTTTGGATAGCAGTGAATTTGTCCTAGGTGCCTATAGTCTAATGGAGACACAAAGCGGGGCATGTGATAAACCGTAAAGAGGTATATAACTCTGTCCAATCTCCATACCACGATAGAGAGGGTAGAGCCTACAACTCAATGAAGTCTAGGAAAGTCCAGTGCATGAGCCATTTTGAGAGAGAAAGCAGTGATAAAATGATATTTTATCCCTAGGCATTTGGCCAGACCACAATTATAAATCTGCCTTGCAGTAGGTTTGGAATAATGTGACTGAATTCTGGACAAAGGAATGTGGGTAAGAGGGATGTGCACCTGGACCTGGCCTCGAAAATCTTCCCCCAAATCCTCTACTCAGTCTCACCCTCTCTCCCTACGTGGTTGAAAACAAAGGATTCCACGACAGAGCTACATGATGGAAGGAACTGGTCCCCAAGTCACCACTGGGAGGAAGGCTGCCCCAGGAGAGCTTCCCAACCTACACAGAGCTGTAGAGTAAGTAGAAATAAACTTTTTTTTTTTTTTTTTAACAGAGCCATTGAGATTTTGGAAAGGTTTGTTATCACAGCCAGCAATAATTACCTCAACTAATACAGAGATTCAGCTGCATGAAAAATGAGGCAACGTCATAACTTCCAGGCTTCCCAAGCTAAGTGACTGAAATATAAAGACACAAGATAAAAATGGTAAATTTCCTCTTGACTTTGGTTTTCTTTAAGACAGAGGATGCAGGAAACAAATATAATCACACCATGGAGCAATTTTCAAAATTCATACGAATTTTTCAGATAGATCTTAAAGAAAAGTTACACTGAGACGTGGCTTCCAAAATTTCCTCTTAGAGCCCCAAACTACTTATCTATACATATTCCTTTGCCTTAGACGTGTTAAGATAAAAATTTTGATAAGTCCTTCCTTAAGATGACCTTTCAGTGAGGACTTGAGGAATTGAAAGAACACAGTAGTGCATCTCTTTCCCAGATTCCATGAGCCGTAATACCCGTACAAGATTCTAGAGCAGGGGGCAGCAACCTACAGCCTGCAGGTCAAATCCTGCTGTCTGTTTTTGGATGGCTCACGAGCTAAGAATGTTTTTCATCGATGAACATATGCGATTAGTTTACTGATAAGGAACACTAACTTTAAACTACAATTAAGCAAAATGTTACTTGTCCCAAAATAATTCCATTCTTCTCATTAGAAAATGACCTTTCTGGGGCGCCTGGGTGGCAGAGTGGTTGGGCGTCTGCCTTCGGCTCAGGGCGTGATCCCGGCGATCTGGGATCGAGCCCCACATCAGGCTCTTCCACTATGGGCCTGCTTCTTCCTCTCCCACTCCCCCCGCTTGTGTTCCCTCTCTCGCTGGCTGTCTCTATCTCTGTCGAATAAATAAATAAAATCTTAAAAAAAAATTAATTAAAAAAAATGACCTTTCTTATTTTTATAATATTTTAAAAAATTGTATTCAATTATTATATTTTGAATTTCATCAATAAAAATTTTAAAGATTTGTTTTTTCTCTTGCTATATAAGCATCTATACAATGTCCTCAAGTTTGCCTCTTGTCACATAAAGCTTAAAATATTTATTCTCTGGCCCTTCCCAGAAATTGTCTGCTGATTCTGTTCTAGAATACTGAAATGTCTAACATTCAAAATGTCCTCCTCTCCCCCTCATTAATAAATTTCCGTCATCTAAGTGTATCTCTGTGTTTTTGGAGACACAGTATTATCTGGGCCACTAAGGACCAAAAAGGTTTGAAGAAGTTTACCCTTAGGCTTTAAAAAAAGGAAAGCTGTCTGCTGATCAAGAAAGAGAATCTTGGGGCACCTGAATGGCTCAGTTGGTTAAGCACCGGACTCTTGATTTTTAGCTCAGGTCATGATCACAGGGTTGTGAGATTGAGCCCTGCACTGGGCTCTGTGCTGGGTATGGATCTGCTTAAGACTCACTCTCTTCCCCTCTGCCCCTCCACCCACTAAAAGAGAGAGAGAGAGAAAGAGAGAGAGAGAGAATCTTGACAGAGAGGCCATAAATGGTACCATTAAACTTTGCTAGACTTTGGTAACTCTGGAAATCTCCATCTATTTGTGTCTATTATCTCTTTGCTTCCCACTTTGGTCAACTGCAGTGTAGTGGAAAAGGGCTTTGAAATCAGACCAATCTGCTGCCTATCAGCTTTTTAACTATGGAACATTGCTTATCCTTTTTGCATTTCAAGGTTTTTAACTTTTTTGTTTGTTTTTTGTTTTATTCTGTAAAAGGGAGTTGTTTCAATGACTAAATGATATGTTTCTTATCATCCATAATAGAAGCTCATAACTTCACGTAGTTGTAATACCTTAGGTCCTAGCAGGGATTAAATGTTTCCTCCCTCCCTTCCTTTCTTCCTACCTCTTCCTTCCTTCCCTTCGTCCTTTCTTCTACCCATGCGCACGTGCACGCGCGCACACACACGTATATGTTTGTATGTATCTGTCTGTTCAGAGGCAGAAAGGAAAAGAACTGCAACGGTAGTACCATGGTGCCACCTGACTTGAAGGAAAACAAACACAGCAAGGGATGGATTTTGGCAGCACAGAAGGGGAAAGGGAAGTTAGCAGTCTGAAGCCCCGGTCACTCGCAGTAAGAAAGAAATGACTCTGAAAGGTAATCTGCACTGAGAAGGGATACTCCCCTCAGTCCCCACCTTCTATCCTTTCCTTCTATCAGTCCTAATGCTACAGGACTCAGCCATGCCTAAGCTTGTGGACTTCATGGCAACTAGACTGAAGGGAAAAAGGTCTAACAGAACAAGATCCCAGAAAATGTGTATTCCACAAACATTTATTTGTAAGTTCATTGCACCTGTCCTGATGACAGTTAGTGTCATCCAGGCTGGTATCAAGACTTCTGATTCTCAGGACTCTTAAAAACATGTGCTTTAACTTTCACCATTTTTTTCACGACTGCTATAATACTCTATATATCCCTCAGAAAGTATTAGAAAGAGGAAAAAAATTTTTTTAAAGATTTTATTTATTCATTTGACAGAGAGAGAGACACCCAGCGAGAGAGTGAACACAAGCAGGAGAAGTGGGAGAGGAAGAAGCAGGCTCCTAGCGGAGGAGCCCGATGTGGGGCTCGATCCCAGAACGCCGGGATCACGCACTGAGCCAAAGGCAGAGGTTTAACGACTGAGCCACCCAGGCGCCCCGAGGAAGATTTTTTATTAAGACACAGGAAGTGACTTGCCCTTGTTCTCTAGGAACAAGAGTCTGTGACCTTTAACTCTTGCAAACAAAAATAATAGACTTCATCTCTAAGATTTCACCAGAAAGATCCACACCTTGAACGAGGCATGGAATCCAATGTACTTAGAGTGGAAAAATGAAAAGGCTGAATCAGGGTTTGTTTCTGCCAAACAGAATATGGTTCCAAGGAGCTCCCATTTTCCAAAACTTGTGCTTAGAGTCCTTTATGTCTGGTTTATGATCTTGGCTGCCTTCAACCCAATATCAGCCTACTCAAGGACACCCAAGAGGAGAGCTATATGCTAAAATAGCCATCCTGCTGCTAAGGCACATGTTTTCATACAACCGTTTATTTTACTTCCTGCTGTATTTCTAACAAGAAGTTTATTGGGCGCCTGGGTGGCTCAGTCGGTTAACTGTCTGCCTTCAGCTCAGGTCATGATCCCAGAGTCCTGGGGTGGAGCCCCACATCAGGCTCCCTGCTCAGCGGGGTGTCTGCTTCTCCCTCTGACCCCCACCCCCACCTCTCATATTCTCTCTCTCACTCTCTCTTTCTGAAAAAAGTAAAATCTTTTTAAAAATTAAAAAAAAAAAACAAAATAAAAATAAAATAAAATTCTAAAAAAAAAAAAACAAAAAAACACAACAACTTGAGGATACCTAGAACTCAACAATTATGTCACATCGCCTTTGGCAATCATAACCCACCCTACTTTCTTCCAAGGGCTGAGGATTAAATTTGCCATTAAATACATTGGCTTTCACAATTAGAGCACATGGAACATAAACTGGCAAAGAAATCACATTTTACATGATTTTAATTAATGGGAAAATTGTATAATGTGTGCTCTATCAAAAAAAGGGTGGGGGGCTCAGTCGTTAAGCGTCTGCCTTCGGCTCAGGGCGTGATCCCGGCGTTCTGGGATCGAGCCCCACATCAGGCTCCTCCGCTAGGAGCCTGCTTCTTCCTCTCGCACTCCCCCTGCTTGCTTGTGTTCCCTCTCTCTCTGTCTCTCTCTGTCAAATAAATAAATAAAATCTTAAAAAAAAAAAAACCAACAAAAAACAAAAGTTAAAAATTGAACATACAGAAAGATAATTAACAACTAGACTTCTGGGACACCAAGTCTTGGTCATTTGTAAGCATTAACTTTAGAAGTATAATGTACAAACTTATAGAAATACAATTTGAAGTTTCAATCTGATAAATTTATTTAACATTTATATAGTTTTGTGATTCCTGAATAATGAACTCATAATTTACATTTTTGGTTTCAGTTCCTCTGAAGCAGCCAAATGTGGAGTAAAAGAAACAAAAAATAATAAAATTTAAAAATTGATTCTAAAATTAAAAAAAAACTAATACAAAAGAAGTTTGCATAATTAAATATTCATATAATAGATTTATAAGTTTGTAGCATTTATATTTCTAAAATTATTGAAGCTTAAAAGTGCACAAAGATTTTGGGGACACCCTTATTCTTTCTAAAAAGATTCAAGGAGCACCTCATTATGCCATATGGTACTATATAATGGGACTTAAAAATAGGAGTTGGTGTTTTTCTTGAAGTGACAAAAAATTACACACAATTATTACAATAAAGCACAATGAATATTGGATTTGGGTAAAGCTAAATGTCTTCAAAGATTAATGGACTATAGAAACTTCATATATTTTATCAAATGTATGACATTATGCCTTCGGATAGAATTAGGCTTCAGAGTTGCTAAATCTGTAGCATCTGATTATATACCAGGTACCAAGATAGCTTAGATTTTGGTTTATTGCAATCATTTACATAAGATGATCCTTCAGGAGCGATATGGAATGTATGTGTAGTTGTTGCGAACATACTTAACACTCACACACAATTGTTTAACTGCAGGCTTGCCTGTTTAGAGTTTAATTATTATTTTAGTGAGGCAGTAAGAAAGAAGCATGCAAACCACAGATTTAATACAAGGCCACTGCCACAGTTTTAAGGGCATCCTTTCAATCTGTTATTAACTTTGAGCCCTGGTGATCATTTGCTCTGGCTTCAGGTTATTAAAAGCATCTCCAACATATAGTGCACATGACGCTTGTTCTTAATCGCTGTGTATAATAGATTTCACGTGGGGAATAGGTTGGCAAATATTTTACAGACTATAAAAAGTCTTGATAGTGGGATAAATGCTATTGTGCTGCAATTTCCTTCTTATTCTTACAAAAGCAGAGCTTTAAAGGCAGTATTTTAATTTCCTGAGAATTCTTGCACTGCTCTACATTTGAAATGGGATGGGAAATGCCACTTGTGATAACATTTTAATTTTAAACTTGGTAAGACTTATGCTGTTATAAAGGTAACTACCATAAACTTGCTTCAGAAGATGCCTGACATCAGACAATGGGGGGTGGGGAGTAGGAACTAGATGACACCGTTAAGAAGTATTTGATGTTCACAAGAAAACTATGATATCAGGTTGCGCCTGCAAAATATCAGAACAACTGCGCAATCTGGTGAATGGTCAAACTGCAAAGTGAAGGCTGTGTGGCCTCACAGGAGAGGAGCGTGGCCAAGGTTTTCAGTTTTGCTTGGATTCTGAGCTAGACTCAGAGGAATGCGTGATTCTGCGTCACCTTTTTAAGTCACGTTGTAGATTAGTACCATCCCTCTGCTCAGAGTGATTGGCTCTTCATTTCAATCACTTGGTTTTACCACTAGGAAAAAACACAAACCATTCAGTGTGGTGTTGTAAGCTGACCTCCCTTGAAAGCAGACTGGCATGCAGGGACTTTAATAGGAAGGGGTCTTGGGATCCTTGGGATCCAAGTCTGCAGAAAGAAAGGGGCTGAAGCTGGATCTGGCAGGAAGAGCTGCGATGCAGCCTCATGAGATGTTTCCAGGAGCTCTGGAAACGGGCTGACCTGTCAGAGCTGTGCTGAGTTGAGGTATAAAGGTCAGGTGTCTCAATGAACCATTAGATGCAGCTACCCCGGTAAGATGGCATGACTTTTGAGAAAGATGTTCTCTTTGGCTGAGGCAGTTCCAAAAGCAAGCTAACAGCTGTAGATTATCTGCCAGCCTCAATCCCAGCAGCAGGGGGAGTGACTCCTTTCTTCCTAAAAGGGGCCTCTGAGTTGCTCATCTCAGCACCCACCATGCCCAACACGCAAGGTTAGACTGGTCTCAAACTGCTTTTTAATTTTTTATTACTCTTTTTAATTTGTTTATGTCTCTTTTCTTTTTTAAAAAAATTAATTCCAGTATAGTTAATACAGTGTTATATTAGTTTCGGGTGTACAATACAGTGATTCAACAACTCTATACATTACTCAGTGCTCATCATGATAGGTGTACTCTTAATCCCCTTCACCTATTTCACCATCCCTCCCCTCTGGTAACCAGCTGTTTTTCTCTATTGTTAAGAGTCTATTTCTTGGTTTCTCTCTCTCCCTCTTTTTTAATCCCCTTTCCTTATTTCTTAAATTTCACATATGAGTGAAATCACATGGTATTTGTTTTTCTCTGACTTACCTCACTTTAGCATTGTAATCTCTAGCTCCATCCAGGTTGTTGCAAATGGCAAGATTTCTTTCTTTTTCATGGCTGAATAATATTCGTGTGTGTGTGTGTGTGTGTGTGTTCTTTGTCCATTCATCTATGGGTGGACACTTGGTCTGTTTCCATAATTCGGCTGTTGTAAATAGTGCTACAATAAATATAGGGGTGCAGATATCCTTTTGCATTAGCATTTTCATATTCTTTGGGTAAATACCCAGTAGCACAATTACTGGATCATATAATAGTTCAATTTCTAATTTTTGAGGAACCTCCATACTGTTTTCCACAGTGGCTGCATCAATTTACATTTCCACTAACAGTGCACAAGAGTTCCTTTTTCTCTGTATCCTTGCCAACACTTGTTTCTTATATTTTTGATTTTAGCCATTCTGACAGGTGTGAGGTGATATCTCATTGTGGTTTTGATTTGCATTTTCCTGTTGATGAGTGATGTTGAGCATCTTTTCATGTGTCTGTTGGCCATCTGGATGTCTTCTTTGGAAAAATGTCTGTTCATGTCTCCTGCCTATCCCAAACCTCTCTTTTTGTCTTATCTCTAATTATTCCTCTCCATGGATTCTCCTTTCTAACTAGCCTGTTGTGCCAACTCTCCCCTAACACACCTGTATAAATGGAGGTGGTGGACACTGTGGACAGAAGACCAACTCTACAGCTAGACTGACCTGGGATCAAATTCTTGCTCTGACCTTTTCTGACTGATGCGTCAGAACAGTTCAGCTGATCCCTCTCTCGCTCGGGTTCCTCATCTGTGAAATGTGAACTGCAGTACTGATGCTGCTAGATTATTGGAAATACTAAGAAAATATCTATAAAGGTTGTAAAAGTTAGATCTCTTTTGCTTGCAAGTGACAAAAAACCAATCTGAAAAGGCTTAAACCAAAAGGAATCACATGGCTAAAAGGCCAGGAGTAAAGTATATTCATTTACATCTGGATTCAGAGCTCAAACCATGGGCCTCCATCTCTTTCCAGCCCTCAGCTCTTGCCTCTCACCGTGTGTGGTGACTTTTGTCACGTCCCATGCACTAGGAAGATTGCCTGACAGACTAGATCATTAGCCTCAATTTCTTCACTCCTGCTTCCAATAAAATAATATATCTGTGCCCTTGCCATAGATTTGTGATTTTCAAAGTGCATTTTCTGCTCCCTTGATTTTGTGGCTTGCTCTGGCTAATGAATGTCACTGGACAGGACAGTAGCAGAGGCTAGTGCCAGCATGGCTAGGCTTGCCTCAGGAGCACCTGTCATTCACCAGCCTGTCATGTAGTAGCTGCTTGTCCCAGGCAGGTGAGACTCATGATGAGCAGATGTGAACTTAACCAAGAGTCCAGAGTCTGGAGTACACTCCAACTAGCCCAACTAAGTCACAGCCACCCTGTTGCCCATGACTGAGAAAGAAAGAAATGCCTGTTGATTTAATCCACTGAGTTTGGAGACAATTTATTATAATGCAGTATTATCACAGCGATGATATATTGACAGCGACGCCAGCAACTTTAAGTCTCCATATATTCCAGGGAAGCCACAGAGTCCCTATGAACACCCCAGGTTCTAGCAACAAAGAGAGCACCAACTCCCCTATTTCTCAAAACTATGTCTGCACAATGAATCTCAGGGGCCGTTGTTGACCTGCCTTAGGTCTATTCCAACATAGTCAATAGTATTCAGGAGGGAATGCAATTCTTTCACTGGTCAGGCCTGGGTGACGTATTGCCAGGAGGAAAAGGGACTTGACTCTGAGAGTCAGGTTAATGGACATCAGGAAGCCAAAAAAAGGAATTCACGCCCACCAAATAGCAGTATGAATACATCTCTCCTCCTTTGTCTTTGCTCAAACCCTTCTCCCTCCCTGGAGTGCTGTGTGAGCTCCTCCCAGGCCCAAGTACATGGCAGGCACATAAGCCATGTCTGCTGGGACGCGTAGGCAACAGCCTTGCAAGGGGTCATGGCCAAGGTGCGGAGCGAACCCATGCAGGAGCTTCACTCAAAGGGCAATTGTGCTGCTGCTGAGGCTGGGAGGGCAGAGCTCCCCAGGCAGCTTTGGGGTAGAACAATGACCGGCTGCAGCAGCTGTGCAGACAACTGGAGACCGGGAATGGGGTGGGGGGTGCAGAGGCAAGGCAGGTGGTGGCTTTTATCTTCTCCACGCCTGGCAGAGCCCATTAGTGATTGGCTCAATATGACAGAACTAACTCTGCTTTTCTAATCAGAAGGGAAAAGAAAACTCAACGGGGTAAAGCGACTGCAGTACCAGCTGTATGAAATTTAAAAAGGTTTGCTCCTTCCAACCAGCTCAAAATGCTATTAGAACTCCTGGGGTGTTCATAGGGACTCTGTGGCTTCCCAAGCACCCTATTATTTTCATGCTTGGTCCCCCAAATGATGTCAGAGGTGTTTTCTTTGTCCTAGGTAATTTGTTTGAATGAGCTGTTTACTGTAGCTCAGGGTCTGGATGTTCATTTACTCACAGACACTCTAAATTAAAACAAACAGCCAGGAGTTTAGACTATTCTTCAGTTGAGAGAAAGGGAGAAGTCTGAATGACTCAACCCATGACTTCAGTGGTCCTACCTTTTTATCATTATTGTTGTCACTGCTGTAGTCAAACTTTCACTGTTCTTGATGGTTTGCCATAGTTGGCATTTTCCTTGTTTAGTTCCCATCTCCCAGTTAAAAATGAATGACAAAATATTGTGAAATTCAATCAAGTCATTGTGGATCTGTGGGTTCATATGGGTAGGAAAAATCTAACTCAAAACGACTCTAATAATAAAAGGAACTTACTACTCACATAACTGGAATGGACAGAGATAGAATGGGCTGAAGATAATGACCAAAAGGCTCTACTTCTTTCCATCTCTTCTCTCTGCCTTATACTTTATCTGTTTCATGCTATTATTGGTCCCCTTTGGGTCATAATATGTCTACCAACAGCATAAGGCCTCTATGCTTCTTCATTCATAACCAGAGGTAGAGACTAGAGTCTGGCAAAGTCACAAAAAGCCCTGAGGTTCCCTTGTTAAAAACACATGACCATCACTAAACCAAACACGACACCCAAGGGGACAGAAAGTAATAATATGCTTAAACACATTAAGGTCTTCCCCTGCAGCTGAGGATGGTCAATTCAACACAGACCACATGGCTGACAATGGAAAGAGATGTATGTCCAAAGGAAATTCTAGGAGATGTTACCACGAAGAAAGCTTCTTCTATGAAGGACTAAGGCATAAGAGAATTGATGGCTTAAATGCTGATTCAGCAAATACCATTGTCTGTGCCCTCCTCAAAGTTTACAGCCACATCTTTCCCAAGTGCTTGGATGAGACCATAGCCAGGGAAAATAGCAAGAAGAACTTGGGGAAACAAAGAGCCTTGTGTTCATCACCCTTACAGGTGTGAGCATACTATACACACTGATTAGATAATAGAAGAAAGGTTTACATGTTGATATGGAAAAGTGATTATGGCTCTAAAAATACCCATTAAAAAGGCACAGTTGACATTCAGCAAAGGAGATTCTCTCTCTCTCTCCTCCTCCTCCTCTTCTCCCTCTCTCTCTCCCTCTTTCCCTCCCTCTCACTCCTTCCTTCCCTCCCTCCCTCCTTCTACCATTCTTCCTTCCACCACATAGGAAATCCATTGCAAGACTTCACAAATGGCAAAACGACTGACCCCAAACGATACACGGTCTCAGATCAGAAAGTGGTGTCAACTCAAAGGTGGCAGAGGGGAGTCAGGAGGTCTGTGGACAAGCCACATTCACTGCTCTGTCAATCCTCACGAGAGAGCACAGGTGAAAGGGCCTGGCTTGAACATTAATCCACTGTGGATCTGTCTGCCACACAAGGAAGTAGTTGTCACCAGCATCCAACAGCATCGCTTCTTTCTATCTTAATATGTGGCAGTGGTGGTCCACAGCGCAGGCTGAGGATGTCACTCCAAAATAAGTACACTGAAGCCAGGTTCACTCAGTGACTTTGGAGGAAACCCATAAGAGAAACAAACTAAAAATAGGTATTTACACTCACTGTGCAATTAGGTGTGAACTTCTCTGGGAGCTCCTGATACAAGCAAGACATTTTCAGACACAGCAGCCAAGTCACTGATGCCTATTTTAAAGATATAACACTGTAGGGGCAGCTGTGTGGCTCAGTCGGTTAAGAGTCTGACTCTTGATCTCAGCTCAGGTCTTGATCTCAGGTGATCATGAGTTTGGGCCCCATGTTGGGCTCCATGCTGGGCGTGGAGCCTACTTAAAACAAAAAACTATAAGCTAATTTGCCTCCTAGCTTATTTATTACTATTATTTCTTTCTTTAAAAGATTTTATTTATTTATTTGAAAGAGAGACAGAGAGAGAGAGAGACCATGTGTAGGGGGGAGGGGAAGAAGGAGAGGGAGAAAGAATCTTGAGCAGACTCAGTACTGAGCAGGGAACCAGATGCAGCACTCAATCCCATGACCCTGAGATCTTGACCAGAGCAGAAACCAAGAGTCAGACACTTAACTCACTGTGCCACCCAGGTGCCCCTATTACTATTATTTCTATTTCTGCTTCCCTTGTGTTACTAAGCTAAAAATACTTAAAAATCAAAAGCAATGGAAATATAGGTAAGTAAATTAATGGATCTTACAGGCATTTCATGGACTATTAGGCATAAGCATTGTTTTAAGAAATACCCAAACAAAGCATAATTAGAAGGAATGTTCTGTCCTCAAATCTTGTGAGTAGAATGAGTAGAATGAACACTAATCATTATTTAAGTTATTTGTTGTCATCTGGCTTCATTTACCTATAGTCATAAAATTAAATGGCCTGCCCTGTGTATTTATTTTAGGTGTGTCTATTAGGGCCATAGTAACATGGAATTGTACTTCATTTTTCAAGTAAAGGACAATGAGTAATTATTTAGGAGCTTTCTCCTGCTGTGTGCTTCTGCTACAGTGGAAAAGATGAAGGTGGCTCAGCAGACATTTTAAGGAAGGTCTTAGAATAAATGTGTAACTATCTACGTGGTGACTGGTGCGCCCACACTTTTTGGCTGGTGCTGACTTTTTTTTTTTTAAAGATTTTATTCATTTATTTGACAGAGATAGAGACAGCCAGCGAGAGAGGGAACACAGGCAGGGGGAGTGGGAGAGGAAGAAGCAGGCTCTCAGGAGAGAAGCCTGATGTGGGGCTCGATCCCAGAACGCCGGGATCACGCCCTGGGCCAAAGGCAGACGCTTAACGATTGAGCCACCCAGGCGCCCCGGTGCTGACTTTCTAAAATAAGGTTCTACTTAAAGTAAGGAAGATGGGTAATGCTATTTACTTAGTCTTACAAGTCTTACAAAGCTCACATTTCAAAAACATTTTTTTTCTTCTTCTTAGGTTTGCCCTTACCATTTCTGGCTATCGTTATGACACGTTCCTCAACAGTGTGGTGAATGTCTGTATAGGGACATGTTGTTTTTGGATTTATAAATATCTGAACTTTCCAATCCTAGAGTAAAAGCATCATGTGAGCCAGTTTTATAAAGTTGAGGTTAAAACAACAAAGGAAACATAATCTTGCCAATAACACTAGGACTAGAGACTTTTGTATATACATTGGGGAAAGAAGAGAGAATAATAACACTTGCTTCTAAATCAAGATTCTGTTGGAAGTCAGAAGATAAATTTTCAGGAAACACCATAACTGAGCTAAAACAATTTATTCAGTATAAAAAAAAATATAGGGGGAGTGGGATGAGATCTCTGTGGCTCAAAGGGTAGAAAAAAAATGTAAAAAAAAAAAAATTACAGTGGAAGGGAGTTTAGTTTACCTTCCATCACAAGACATTTAAGTTTCCTAAAATCAGGGTAAAAAAATGTGGCTTCATTATAATAAAAACCCAAGAGGGATATTTAGTGTCATCCTACACTTTTGCTAGGAAGGACAAAAAATGCTCTCTATAGAAATTTGGGGTAATAATTAACAATTCCTGTTTTCAGACCACTCTCAATCTGAGTCCAGAATGGCAAGTGTGAGAAGACACACACCTGCAGTGAGGACGGCTTTCCTTCTCTCCTCCCCTCATTAGTGTGAAAAGTTGATCAGAGGGGCCAGAAGGCACCTGAGGAACTTCTAGAATCCCATAGCAATCTTTAGGAGGGTTTTATAAATCTTATATAATGTTATGATGACAGATTTTGCCAAGAATCCTAGATGTTTTAGGCTCCTTCAGGGAAGGATCAGATTAAGGGGCATATTTTTAAACTTGCTGTCTTGATGGGGTGTCTGGAGACCCAGGATCAGCCTGAATGAGGCTGTCCCCAGTGGCACCCATAATGAATGGACCAGGATACAGGGAAATTGCTGGCTTTTTCCTGAGACAAAGTGCCTTCTCTTATGCTGGAGCTGTACAACCAGCATTTGCAGCAAGGGACCAACTGCTTCCTAGACAATCACTGTTCCATCATAAGCTAGCCTGCTCAACCCCACGGGTTCTCCTGTTTGTTGGAGAGGAGACAGCCAATTACACATCACCACCACATTTTCTGGCAGTCAGACATTTAAGCTCTCCAACACCTCCACCAAACAGAATACAGGAAAGGAAGGGGAAAATCCATCCAAGCGTGATATAAAATGTATAAACACTTCCCAACTAAGTGGGCTAAGAGACAACTATCTTAATACGGTGGTAATGAGCATAGTTCATTAAATAAAATGTACTAAATAAACTGGCTCCAGTCATGCAATCCACCCGCTGACGTACATTTTACTAAGTTTGAATCCCTCTGGTTTGCATGGACCTTCCCCATTTTCTAAAGAGAGAATTGGTCCTCCTTTTTAAACACCAAAGGATGCTAACACTTAACTTATTTCTGCCTAATAGTATAGTTATCTGCAGGCACACCCGTCTTTTTCACTAGAGAAATGCCAAGTTTATAATACTGTTTCAAAGTTCTAACCCTCAAAACCTCAGAATGTGACCTTATTTGGAGACAGGGGCTTAGAGATGTAGTTAAAATGAGGTCATTAGGGTGCATCCTAATCCAATATGATTGGTGTCCTTATGAAAAAGGACAAATGTGGACATTGACATAGACACACACTTAGGGAGAACGCCGTGTGAAGATAGGGTACCGCTGCAAGCCAAGGAACACGACAGAATACCAGCAAACCACCAGGGACTAGAAAGAGGCAAGGGAGTCCTCTACAAGTTTCAGAAGGAACATGGCGCTATTGACGCCTTGATTCTGGACTTCTGGCCTCCGGAACTATGAGACAAAATTCAACGGTTCGAAGCCATGAAGTCTGTGGAACTTTATTACAACAGCCCTAGGAAATGAATACACACTCCTGAGATGTTCTTCCTTCCTAAAAAGTACAAAGTTAAATCATTTAATAGCAATTTACAGTAATTAAAATACATCCCTGCATTCGTCTCTCCTCCCACACTTACAAAGTAGATTTTACTTCCATCAGACCTGTTCAAAGCCGTGGTGAGAAAGTCTTCAGCCCCTAATATTTTCATTGCATGCGAACAATACAGTGACAACCGTGGTCCTTATCCTGGCTTTATAATTTTTTTCATTCTATTTATCAACAACAAGAAATTTCTTTTTTTTTTTTTTTTCCTCTACCCTACGAGACCGTAAGCTCTATGAGGACAGGGAGATTTTTTTCTGTTTTGCTCAGGATTCCAAGTGCCCGTCACAGCACAGTGTGTGACACATGACCATCCAGTAAATGCCCATTGTCTGGCTGAATACACCGACATCCCTGTGAGGCACAGTGAGAGGATGGAGAAGGAAGGTCAAGAAGTAAGCAGGGCAGAGGAACTCTGTTCTCATGGGTCGCGGGGGGGGGGGGGGGGGCGGGGGCTGATTGCTGCCCTGAAATAATTACCCACAATCCCCTCTATCATAACTCAAATTCCCACACTTCGTTCCTCTTTGGATGGAAGGGAACAAGTGGGAAATGCGCTAGTCTGGGCATCAAGCAACTGGCTTTAAACAACAGCTCTTCTAACGTGGCCAAGTTAAGAAAAACCTGGTGACAAAGAGCTAAGAGTGAATGATAACGTCAAAAGGCCGTGGGAGCGTAACACAGCGGCAGGGCAGATATGGGTTTTAGCTAAGACCATTGTGGTTCTTTCACTTATGGGCTATGAGGCATTAGTCACAGCCTCGTGGAGTTTCAACTTTAACTCATCTGAAAAATGGGAGAAAAATAATGCATTAAAGCTCCTCCTATTCTATAAAATTGTGACAAGAATTTTGCTGGTTAATGAGCAAAGTTAAAGTGGAAATCGTAAAGCGATTCATGCTATATCTCATTGCGTCTAAGATGCACCTTAAAAAGAACAGTGTAACAATTTATTTTAAATTTCTATAAAACTCTAAGGAGTCTTACAACTGGTGGGTGAAAGATGTTACAAAACAGACATTTTATTTTAACTAGATACATAATAGCGCCTTAAGCTGCCAATCTTTTTACAGGGACAAAGCCTATTGACTGGTAGGTGAACCTGATAAGCAGTTTGACACCCATATCATCCTTCTAGTGAGCTCTCCTGTACTGTGGAGGACAGACAGCGAAAACCTCCAATTCCTAGACTTCCTTGGAGCGAGGATTCTGAACACAAACTCGGTTTCTTCCATTGGATTTGCCCGTACATGTTTTGGGAAGGAGGAAGGATGGAGGAAGAGAGCTCTTGGGCTGCTTTTGACAGGCAAGCTGTGTTCCAGATTGACGGGGGTTTCGGGAAGCAGCACCCTGAGAACAGCTGCTTGCTTTGGAAGCATCAAAAGGAAGTCGTGGTGCTGGTGGTGGCAGAAGCCTCCTAACTCTCTCCTGTCTTGAGCCTGTGGAGAATGTGGCAGCTCCCCTAGGGACCAGTTCCTACGTATTGCTCTGAGAGTCATTCCTGGAGGCCCAGGAGAGAGCCTCATCTCCATGCTCCTTTCCTCTTACTGCCTAACATGCTCTAACTTAAAACACCTGAAATATCAGTATCTGAAAGAAGCTTTTTTTTGATATGATGAAATTTCAACAAACTTTGCATGGTTTATTGGTTCTTAAATCAGTCTCTACAGCACACTTTTCTGAATATTTTTCAAACTAAATATTTCCACCCTGGTTTGTTTTTCTGTCTGTTCACTGTGACTAATATTCGACTTTGACTAATAATTCTATTAGTTTAAAAACCCATTGGTTTTCCTCAAAGTAGAGCCCTTTTCAATGATTCACTCATATTCTAATGAGAGTTCAGTAGATGACACTTCCATGTCCCATTTCTCTTTATTCAGCATTCCATTTCCTCATTTTCATTCATATTCTCATGCATCTGCAGGATGGATCTAGCATTTTCTCCCTTATATCTTGGCGCTCCATCCCGGCAAAAGGTTTAGGGTCCCATTTTGGGTTCTGTATCTCAGACACTTAGCCCCTAAACAGCTCCTGCTCCCCAGCTGCCTAACTCATCTTCGCACTCACATATCATATGGATTACTCACAACTTCATATGGAAGGTGCTTTCTGTCCCATATTTACCATTTAGAGGTCCTCATTTAAATGATATTCCTCACTAGTTAGTGGAATAAGATAAAGGATAAATTAAGGACTGTGTGGAGGGTCAGATGCAAGCATTTCCCTGGATGTCAGAGAGCAAGTGTCCATACTTGAAAAAAAAAAAAAAAAAGATGGCTGGCTGGATGGATGGTTTCTGTTTCCAGTTCTGTTTGCAACTGAACTTGACTAATCCAGTAATGTCCACTAGCTGAAATTCTAAGTTGTGTTTCTTGCACTAACCTCACTCATAATGTATTATTATTATTATTATTATTATTATTATTATTATTTCTAGTCTCTCTAAAGTTGAACGAGAATATAATGTATGACAAGGCAATCTGAGTAGAAAATTTTCCTAGTTTTTTTATGATTTCCCCCAATCTTCTATTGGGGGCTTACCCATACTATTTTGATAATATATTTTAAAGCAACAGGCTTTTATCAAAGTTTTATAGCATCTTAGACTTTATTTTCATAGAAACAACTCTCTTTTTGTTCACATAATGTTAAATCAATTGTCATAAACAGGTTTGAGGGAAAGCTGACTCTTATAAATTGAACATTGCAGTTGGTGGGAGCAAAGCACCCAGGCTTCCTAAACAGCAGCCAGCCAGCCCAAGGTCAGCATGCTGTGGTCATAACACAGACATTTTACAGAGAGGAGGCATGTTCATTCTGTTGACTCTGTTAGGAGATGGTAACTTCCAAAACTGTTACTGAACCAATCTTACAGTTGTTTTGTTTTGTTTATTTGTGTATCTTTCATTAGGACTGAAAATAATGTTTTATAAAGTACCTAGCACAGGGCCCAGAATAACCATAGGCACTGAATGAACACAACTACTGTGTTTATGGAACTAAAGAATTTCGGCTAGAAATGATATTGAAGTTCTCTGTATTGCAAAAGGTTGTCGTAATTGTATGATTCCAAATTATTTATTCTAATCAATTCGCAAGAGGCAAAATCAAGCCCTTTAAATCAAATATTATTCAGGAAAGGTCAACAGATTACACAATTATCAACCAAAACACTGTAGCTCAAATTGGTTCAACAAGGAACTAATCAGTTAGCAGAATAGCCCTTGAGGAATGGAAGTTTGATTGACAGGGTGGCTTGACTGAAGGAGAGCACAAATTCTGGGGATGTCTGGGGGCTGGGATGGTTCCATTATACAAGAACTACAATAGGTGGGGCTAAATTCTAGCAAAGCTGGGAAAGTACCTAAAGATAGGGGAACCATCTTCAGGGGTTCTGTTTGCAGGGGTTCCTAAAGAAGGTCTAGGGGTTCCTAAAGGAAGAAGCCCTAAAGGGGTTAAAGGAGACAGACTTCCACGATTGCCTCAAAGCAAGCTATAAGCCATGTGAGTACCACTTTAATGCTAACTAAAGTTCACTCTTCGAGAATTAAAATGTGTGGTATGGGCAAGAGCTCCCCAACAACAAGAATATTCAATTAAATAGAACATACCATTCCTTCACCATGTGAGATAAGGTAGATAAGTAGAGTTTACTGTTCTTACACTCACAAACTCCCACTAGAACAAGTCTGTACACAAGACACTTGGAAGTTCCCATGAAACAAACAGACGCCTTGGGCTTCTGCAGGTGAATTTAATCATTACCATATTATTACAATGATGAAAGACATGCTAAAAATTGTATTCCTTAAAGCCAACCACAGTTATAGGAAATTCCTGTCTCTTCTATTCTGTCAGTAACACCTGCCACAAGATACTGAGGGGTTTACTTTTGACAGAAGCTTTTTCAACAATTGTTTTTATGTTTGAAGGTGGTTATTTTATTTAGCAAAACAGCCAGGAGGTCTTTGGAGCTTCCATCTCATTAGTTAAACCAATACTTCATTACATCATTCATATCTAGATTTTTATCACAAATGAATACATTGTTCTTCCATCCAGAAAGACCAAATCACTTTCAAATAGCAATCCTTAACTTCCTCTATACTCTTCACAGTATTATAACTTTGGGGGAGACTGCCTAAAGGGAAGTTCTGAAGATATGTAGGAATCAAGCACTCCTCCCAGGTTGACAAAGCTGTATATACCAGAGTGAATGTTTATAAGAGTATTCACAGAAATGGAGCACTGGGACCTTCACTGCCTCTGTTGGTGAATAAAACACATTTAACAGTAAGTAGTTTGAATAATAATCCACTCAGAAATCCCAGAGAATGCAGCTTCCATTTATCACAACCAAAGGGCTCTAGAATTGATGACAATTTATTCACTTATGTGCCTTTTTTGTGGCTGCACCACAGTTTGGAGGTAGAAAAACTAGTGGCTGTCATTGCTATTTAATTTGAAGCTAAAGTAAGATCGTCTTCAGTGGCAAAAGAAAGAAAATACTATGTGGATAAGTGTGTGCGTGTGTGTGTGTGTGTGTGTGTGTGTGTGTGTGTAGAGAAACAGCTCGCTAACTAGCTGATAGTATACCCATTTAGAAGAACTAACTCTGCTTTGTTAGTGTAATTAAAGATAGGCTTTAAAAGGATGTTGGAACTACTAGTTAATGAGAGATTCCCTGTCATTCTCACATTTCTGTGATAGTACTTCCTTTCGAAGTTGACTGTGATAGAGTTTTATGACTTGTTTTTGCTTCTTGTGACTTGGTTAAAGGGGAGCCCAGGTAGACGAGACACAGCATTTATAAATTACAAAAAAAGGGGGGGCGCTCATTATTTCCCAGTTATTTCCTGTGGCCTTAAGAAAGATGCCAGTGAAGCCTCCACCCTCTGAAATTCAACCACACCAATTGTTCCTATTACCAATTGTTTAATAATTAATCTAATGATTTGTTTATTTTTTTTTTTTCTCCCAGACGGGGGGGATACTCGACAACAGGAAACATGTTTGTTCAGCTAAGTAACCCTAGTAACTCACACAGGGCGTGGGGCCTAGACAGCTCCTAGTAAATACTATTGTATGAGTGAAGAAATACATGAATGCATGTAGTATTTAGTATTGTTTCATATCCTTTTATATGAACTGTGTGTCCTATTTCCCCTGACTACATTGGAAGGCTGATTCTTCTGACTGCATTGGAAGGTTCACAGGTCCACACCATAAATAGCACTTAGAAAGTTATTGTATTTGGTGCGTGGTGATTGCAATAGTGTTTGTTAGTTTCTAACTGGACTGGTTTTAAAACTGGAAGATTTCATGTTTGTTTGTTTGTTTGAGAGAGATTTCAAGTTTTAATTTGAAAAATCAAGATTTGATAGCAGCAGAGTGCCCAAATTCCTGCATGGCTATAATCAGCTGGAACTGAGTACAGCTGGTCCTGTTCAGAAAATTCCATGGTCTTTAGGCAAGTTATCAGGTTCCATTTATAACAGCACACCCTTTCTTGTGTGTCTTACACCACGACCATTTTGCTCTTCTTAGGTTATGTCCCAGGTTCCCATAGGCCTTTGAGTTTGCACCCCCCATTAAACCTAAACATTTTTCTTTTCCCATTCTGTGTCTAAGATTAGGCTGTGTATGCACCAGAAAATGAGTAATTACTGGTTGATAATGATCATTGATCATAATGATATGAAAACCAACCAGTAAGGTAACATGTCCTAGACATCATCATCACTCCTCGAAATATAAATCCCATTAGAAAACTCAAATTTTAGATTCTTCAACTTCTGTTTTTAGATTAGTCAAGCTGAAAATAGACAAAGCATGTTGCATTGCACTACAAGCCAGTGAGAAATTAACAACAATAATAGTATATTTTAAAGAAATATTAAAACATAATCAAACACAGGAAGTTTGACTCCGGATTTGACCATTTGTCCCTAAACGTTTTAGAGGAATCCTGGACAAAAGTCCTCTCTAGCCAACAGCAGATGACAAATATGAAGGAGCAGAGCGCTGCACTCCTTTCTTCTCTTAGCCCTCAGACAGTGGCTCATAAATGAAGGAGAAAAAATTGAAGGCCCGGATACGGAGTCCCTGAGTAATGGAGTGTTGAGTGAACTGCCCTCGGACAAAAGTACTTTTAGAGGTGATCTGGTAGTTTATCAAACGAACATTTACTCCCTGACAGCTGTAGTACTCAGGAGTGTTCTGGGTCCTTCTCTTTCCCAAACACCCATTTTCTATGGCTGTTGAGACTTTTTACTGGCTATCAGTCTAACCCTGTGTATCCTGAACCCCGCCATTATTCCCCAGATCACAGGTGTAGAGGATTTTGTAATCTACGGCATTTAGCAGACTTTCCGTATCTTCTCATTCCGCTATCATTTTTACGGGGGTCTGATGAAAGGAAAATCACAGTATAGTACAGCGGAGGCAAGGTTTGGGATTGTTTTGCCATATATAAATTTGTAATCAAAGTACAGCCTAAATCAGAAGTATTTTTATGAACTATCTCTTTTGAAATTATTAATGTATTATAAGCATGTAGAAGCCCATAGAGAATAATCTGTGTACCTTCCACCCATCTATGTTAAATTTTAATATGTTGCCATATTGACTTTGGAAATATTCATTCAAATATAATGCACACACAGCAAAGCAGACAAATCTTCAGTGGTATGGCTAGGTGAACTACAAAATGAATCATGTCCTGTATCACCCCCAAGAACAAATTATGGAACATCACCAAAATCCCAAAAGCCTCATTTATACCTACTCCAAATAATTTATAATAGATCTTAATATTTGGGAATTTAAATCCACCAAGTCTGTTCCTTTCAAAACTGTCTTGCAATTCTGGGTCCCTATATTTCTGTATGTTTTTTAGAATCATCCTGCTGCATCTCACACATACACACGCACACACAAAGTTAGTTGCTGAAAATTTTTATTTCTTGCACTAAAGATCAGCTAGGAAAGAACTGATATCTTATTTTTGGTCTTTTAATTATTGAACATGGCATATCTTTCCATTGATTTATGTCTTACTTTATTTCTCTAAGTAATGTTTTGAATTTCCTGTGTAGAAGTCTTGTATATATTTTGTTGGACTCCTAGGAATCGAATCATTCCTAAAAATTTGGTATTTTTTTGAAGATATTATAAATTGTATAACTTTTTCCTTTAAAACATATATACATATGTACATATATACATATATACATATATGCAAAATTTAATATATATATGTATATATATATACACATTATATACATATAACTTCTATATACATATATATATTTAATTTTGCTGGCTTAATTTTTGGCTATTTTTTAGTTTTATTTTGTTCTTTGACAAATAAACATTATATGTATTTAAGGTATACAATGTGATGATTTTATATACCTATATGCTGTGAAATGATTATCACAATCAAGTTAATTAACATGTCAATCATCTAACATAGTTACCATTTGTGTGTGTGTTCAGAACACTGAAGATTCGTTCTCAGAAGGGGCACTTGGGTGGCTCAGTCGGTTAAGCGTCTGCCTTCAGCTCAGGTCATGATTTTGGGGTCCTGGGATAGAGCCCCATGTTGGGCTTCCTGCTCTGTGGGGAGTCTGCTTTTACTTCTCCCTATGCACCTCCCCACCGCTCGTGCTCTCTCTCGCTCATTCTTTCTCTCTCTCACTCTCAAATAATTAAAATCTTAAAAAAAAAGATTCATTCTCAACAAACTTCAAGTGTACAGTATATTACTGTTAACTATGTCACTGTGCTATATATTACATCCTCAAAACTTACAAGTTTGTACCCTCTGACCAACATCTCCCCATTTACTCCATCCCCATTCCCTGGCAACCACCATTCTACTATCTGCTTCTATGCCTTTGACTTGTTTAGATTTCAAATATGGCATCACACAGTATTTATTTCTGTCTGGTTTATTTCACTTAGCGTAATTTTTTCCAGATTCAACAATGTTGTCACCAATGGCAGGATTTCCTACGTTTTATGGCTGAATAAGATTCCATTATAGAAAGAGAGATGATAGATAGATGGATAGATGCAGATACAGATCACAATTCCTTTATCTATGTATCCATTGATGGACACTTTCCATATCTTGGCTATTGTAATGATGCTACAATGAACACGGGAGTGCAAATATTTCTTCAAAACACTGATTTCACTTCTTTTAGATATACACCCATAAGTGGAATTGCTAGATTATATGGCAGTACTATTTTCAGTTTTCTGAGGAATTCTATACTGTTTCTATAATGGTTATACCAATTTACATCCCCACCAACAGTGTATAAGTTAAGATATCTAGTATAATAAAGATACCTTGGTGTTTTCTTTGTGGGAAGGCTTTAAATAACAGTTTAAATTTCTTTTAAAAATTTGTATTTATAGATATTTTACATCAAAGGAATTTGTGAACTTAAAAAATATTCTAACATATTAGTATAGAGTTATTCATATATCTTCTCTTTGTTAAACATTTCATAAGATTGGTAATCATTGCTGGTATTTGGTAGATTGTGCTTTCTTGCTCACACTCTTTCTGCATCAGTTACGTTAAAGTTTAGCAATCTTATTAATCTTTTAAAAACACAATCTTTGTCTTGAAGCTCTCTAGTATGTCTTTGTTTTGTATTGCATCAATTTCTTCTCTTATCTTCATTACCTTTCTTTTACTTTTGCTTCTTTTTTTTTTCTAAACATTTTATTTATTTATTTGACACAGAGAGAGACAGCCAGCGAGAGAGGGAACACAAGCAGGGGGAGTGGGAGAGGAAGAAGCAGGCTCACAGCAGAGGAGCCTGATGTGGGGCTCAAACCCAGAACGCCGGGATCACACCCTGAGCCAAAGGCAGACACTTAACGACTGCGCCACCCAGGCGCCCCTGTACTTTTGCTTCTT